>NC_092373.1:44674162-44974162 GCF_030028105.1 Mobula birostris | reverse complement strand
ATTATGGAAACAGTTGCCAATTATTTTCAGACACATCTGGATCTAGTGTTGATGTTATTACATTGATTGCTTATGTCACTACCTCCACTGCATCTGACTGCCTGCTGTGAAAACACAAGCTGCTCTCAGGCAAAGCCAGCTTGATGCCAAGGAAGTTCAGAATGCAGTAACCGAGGCTGCAGACTCCTGTATCTAAAGGGTTTCTGAGAACCTCACAGCATTGCAGTGATATGTGCTCCACCAAGATTCCAGTCATTTCTTTGTGCTCGACCATAAAATGTCACTTTAGACCATAAGACACAGGAGTGCAATTAGGCCCTTTGGCCCATCCAGACTGTCCTGCTATTCAGTCATGGCTGATTTATTATCCATCTCAAGTCCATTCTCCCAGCTTCTCCCCATAACCTTTGACACCCTTATTAATCAAGAGCCCATCAAACTCTGGTTTGAAATATAACCACTGTCTTGGCACTCACAGTTATCTTTTGCAATGAATTCCACAGATATGTCACCCTCTGGCTAAAGATATTTAGATATCTCTGTTCTAAAGTAATGTTCTTCCATCTTCAAGGCTGTGGCCTCTGGTCCTAAACTCCCTTGCTAATGGTCATGACTATTCACCCAACACTCTGATAATAAACCTGTTTCTGATTCTACCCAAATGCAAGGATAATCATAAATATGGCTAATATGTTGAGAACACAGAGTGTGACGTTATAGCTTTTTAAGGAATCTTAGCTTAAAGTGCAATGAGACTGTTTAATATTCCTGGTAGCAGGGTTTTCCGATGAGACAGAGTATAGAAAAAGAAATGGGCAATGTTTGGTGGACTCTTGAACTTAGGAGGGCATACGTTGGGAGGACCATGTGGGGAGAGTTAAAAAGCAGAAATGGGGGAAAAAAATCATACTTTGGGTAGACACTGTAGACCTCCCAAACATTTCTATAGAGAAAAAAGAGCAACATTATGCAGATATTTCTGCCAAATGTCAAAGCACTTGGCAGTTATTATGAGACTTTAAATATGCCAGTGTAAAAGGTATGGAGGGCACGACATTCTTAAATTTAATTCAGAATACCTTTTAGCCATTATGCAGCCAGTTTAAGAAGAATGAAGTGTAATTCTGCATTTAATTTCAGGGAATGATTTTGCAAGTGGAAGGTATTGATATGAAGCAACACACATCAAAGTTGCTGGTGAACGCAGCAGGCCAGGCAGCATCTCTAGGAAGAGGTACAGTTGACGTTTCGGGCAGAGACCCTTCGTCAGGACTAACTGAAGGAAGAGTGAGTAAGAGATTTGAAAGTGGGAGGGGGAGGGGGAGATCCAAAATGATAGGAGAAGACAGGAGGGGGAGGGATGGAGCCAAGAGCTGGACAGGTGATTGGTAAAAGGGATATGAGAGGATCATGGGTCAGGAGGCCCAGGGAGAAAGAAAAGGGGGAGTGGGGAAAAACCCAGAGGATGGGCAAGGGGTATAGTGAGAGGGACAGAGGGAGAAAAAGGAGAGAGAGAGAGAGAAAGAATGTGTGTATAAAAATAAGTAACAGATGGGGTACGAGGGGGAGGTGGGGCCTTAGCGGAAGTTAGAGAAGTCGATGTTCATGCCATCAGGTTGGAGGCTACCCAGACGGAATATAAGGTGTTGTTCCTCCAACCTGAGTGTGGCTTCATCTTTACAGTAGAGGAGGCCGTGGATAGACATATCATAATGGGAATGGGACGTGGAATTAAAATGTGTGGCCACTGGGAGATCCTGCTTTCTCTGGCGGACAGAGCATAGGTGTTCGGTGAAACGATCTCCCAGTCTGCGTCGGGTCTCGCCAATATATAGAAGGCCACATCGGGAGCACCGGACACAGTATATCACCCCAGCCGACTCACAGGTGAAGTGTCCCCTCACCTGGAAGGACTGTCTGGGGCCCTGAATGGTAGTAAGGGAGGAAGCGTAAGGGCATGTGTCGCACTTGTTCCGCTTACAAGGATAAGTGCCAGGAGGGAGATCAGTGGGGTTGATTGACGGTACGAATGGACAAGGGAGTCGCATAGGGAGCGATCCCTGCGGAAAGCAGAGGGGGGGAGGGAAAGATGTGCTTAGTGGTGGGATCCCGTTGGAGGTGGCGGAAGTTACGGAGAATAATATGTTGGACCCAGAGGCTGGTGGGGTGATAGGGGAGGACAAGGGGAACCCTATTCCTAGTGGGGTGGCAGGAGGATGGAGTGAGAGCAGACATGTGTGAAATAGGGGAGATGCGTTTGAGAGCAGAGTTGATGGTGGAGGAAGGGAAGCCCCTTTCTTTAAAAAAGGAGGACATCTCCCTCGTCCTGAAATGAAAAGCCTCATTCTGGGAGCAGATGCAGCGGAGATGGAGGAATTGCGAGAAGGGGATGGCATTTTTGCAAGAGACAGGGTGAGAAGAAGAATAGTCCAGATAGCTGTGAGAGTCAGTAGGCTTATAGTAGACATCAGTAGATAAGCTGTCTCCAGAGATAGAGACAGAAAGATCTAGAAAGGGGAGGGGGGTGTTGGAAATGGACCAGGTAAACTTGAGGGCAGGGTGAAAGTTGGAGGCAAAGTTAATGAAGTCAACGAGCTCAGCATGCGTGCAGGAAGCAGCACCAATGCAGTCGTTGATGTAGCGAAGGAAAAGTGGGGGACAGATACCAAATTACGGTATTACTTTGCACTATTGTAACTATATGTTATAATTATTTGGTTTTTGTCAGTTTTAGTCCTGGTCTGTCTTGTGCTTCTGTGATATCATACGGGAGGAACATTGTATCATTTCTTAATGCATGCATTACTAAATGACAATAAACGAGGACCGAGTGTCCTCCTAATCTAATCTTATCTAAAAAATAGTTATTGGTGCTGACTTTCATTCTGAAATGTATCAATGATATTATACCACCTCAAGCCATATGTCAAGATATTGTTTAACATACCATAATATGAAGTTCTCTTTGAATACCATTGGTATATTCAAATAATTGCTTTGTGTTTTGTATTCTGGATAGGTGGTGTCTCAGCACTAAGAAAGATGTATAGTTCAAAAATCAAAGTTCACAGTAAATGTATTATCAAAGTACATGTATGTCACCATATACAATCCTGATATTAATTTTCTTACTGGTGTAAGGGGGTTTCGACTTTTATGTTACTGCGGAGACTAATTAAAATGGTGTCTTTGTTATGTTAATGTGGGGAATGCGGCTTTGTTGTGTTAAACGCTGAGAAAGTTTGCGCTAGCAGCTTGTTTTGATTTAGAGGGTGATAAGAGGGCGCTATTAAGCAATTGGGATAGTTGTTATGTTTTTGGTGTATTTGAAGATACTATATGCGCGGGGTTTTGGGGCAGAAGGCGGGAGAGCGAGACAGAGGATGGACGAGGTGCTGTGATGTCCGCTAACGGGGTAGGACCCCGAGGAGGGCGTTCAGTGAGGAGACGGAGATGGACTCTTGTGGAGCGTCTGGTCGAGCACTGTTGTTGGTCCCAGGCGGCCGGTCAAGGTGGTCCGAGGGGTCGCAGGGTGAAGAAGAAGGTCCTTGAGCTCCAACTGTTTTGTGCACGAAGAGATTGAACTTTGATAAGTGTGGCGCCTTTTATTTTCCTTTCATATTTTATTCTCTCTTAATTATAAAGTTCCAGTAATATCTATAAACTGTATATCATTTAATTGCATCTGGTGCATTGTCTGTTATTTGGGCGGGGTGGGGTACCTCACACAGCATCCAAACAAACTATTATCCAGTTTGGCGGGGCCAAGGCTGTTTCCCTAGACGACAGCGAGCTGAGCAACCCTGAGGGTGGCCGGGGGGGGGGGAGGCTACCCTGGCATTCACAGAAGATACAAGAAACAATAGAATGTATGAAAGACCACACCCAACAGGACAAATAATCAATGTGCAAATTACAACAAACTGTACAAAGAAATCATTATAAGTGAATAATAATCATCAATAAATGAAAAACACCAGAAATATGCTGAATTGAATATGCTAATTAAAAGAGGAAATTGAAAGACTATGGAACATGAACAGGGTACATATTCTCCCAATACTCATACCTACAACTGGTATCATCCCAAAGGCACTACGCAATAGAATTAAACAAGTAGGGCTACACAGCGATATCAATGTAAATCTTCAAAAAGCCTCATAAACACCACTAGAATAGTCCAAAAATTCCTAGCAATTGAAAAATGAGTGTGTTTGGCTACTCCTGTATCTCAGGTTTTACAGTTTGAGCTAAGAAAAAAAAAACAATAAAAATAATAAAACACTATGACCGTTCAGGTGTGACAGTGAAAAAGTGTGTATGGAACTGAAGGAGACAGCAGAGGTACTTAATGAGTACTTTGCTTCAGTATTCACTACAGAAAAGGATCTTGGTGATTGTAGGGATGAACGACAGTGGACTGAAAAGCTTGAGCATGTAGATATTAAGAAAGAGGATGTGCAAGAGCTTTTGCAAAGCATCAAGTTAGATAAGTCACCAGGACTGGACGAGATATACCCCAGGCTACTGTGAGAGGTGAGGGAGGAGATTGCTGAGCCTCTGGCGATGATCTTTGCATCATCAGTGGGGACGGAAGAGGTTCCGGAGGAAAGAAGGGTTGTGGATGTTGTTCCATTATTCAAGAAAGGGAGTAGAGAAAGCCCAGGAAATTATAGACCAGTGAGTCTTACTTCAGTGGTTGGTAAGTGGATGGCGAAGATCCTGAGAGGCAGGATTAATGAACATGTGGGGAGGCATAATATGATTGGGAATAGTCAGCATGGCTTTGTGAAAGGCAGGTCATGCCTTACGAGTCTGATTGAAGTTTTTGAGGATGTGACTAAACACATTGATGATGGTAGAGCAGTAGATGTAGTGTATATGGATTTCAGCAAGGCATTTGACAAGGTACCCCACGTAAGGCTTATTGAGAAAGTAAGGAGGCATGGGATCCAAGGGGAAATTGCTTTGTGGATCCAGAACTGGCTTGCCCACAGAAGGCAAAGAGTGGTTGTAGACGGGTCATATTCTGCATGGAGGTTGGTCACCAGTGGTGTGCCTCAGGGATCTGTTCTTGGACCCCTACTCTTTGTGATTTTTTATAAATGACCTGGATGAGGAAGTGGAAGGATGGGTTAATAAATTTGCTGATGACACAAAGGTTGGAGGTGTTATGGATAGTGTGGAGGGCTGTCAGAGGTTACACCGGGACATTGATAGGATGCAAAATTGGGCTGAGAAGTGGCAGATGGAGTTCAACCCAGGTAAGTGTGAAGTGGTTCATTTTGGTCTGTCAAATATGATGACAGAATATAGTATTAATGGTAAGACCCTTGGCAGTATAGAGGATCAGAGGGATCTTGGGGTCCGAGTCCATAGGACACTCAAGGCTGCTGTGCAGGTTGACTCTGTGGTTAAGAAAGCATACGGTGCATTGGCCTTCATCAATCGTGAGATTGAGTTTAGGAGCTGAGAGGTAATGTTGCAGCTATATAGGACCCTGGTCAGACCCCACTTGGAGTACCGTGCTCAGTTCTGGTCTCCTCACTATAGGAAGGATGTGGAAACCATAGAAAGGGCGCAGAGGAGATTTACAAGGATGTTGCCTGGATTGGGGAGCATACCTTATGAGAATAGGTTGAGTGATCTCGGCCTTTTCTCCTTGGACCGACGGAGGATGAGCGGTGACCTGATAGAGGTGTATAAGATGATGAGAGGCATTGAACGTGTGGATAGTCAGAGGCATTTTCCCCAGGGCTGAAATGGCTGGCATAAGAGGGCATAGTTTTAAGGTGCTTGGAAGTAGGTACAGAGGAGATATCAGGGGTAAGGTTTTTTTTACGCAGAGAGTGGAGAGTGTGTGGAATGGGCTGCCAGCGACGGTGGTGGAGGCGGATACGATAAGGTCTTTTAAGAGACACTTGGACAGGTATATGGAGCTCAGAAAAATACAGGGCCATGGGTAACCCTGGGTAATTTTTCAGTTAAGGACATATTCGGCACAGCTTTGTGGACCAAAGGGCCTGTATTGTGCTGTAGGTTTTCTATGTTTCTATGGTTTATACTCCAACGCAGTAAGATTAGTGCTACCTAGGACAAAAGGAGGAAGAGGAATAAAAAACATTAAAAAATTACACAACAGTCAGATAAAACTTCTAAGAATATATTTACATCAATGAAAACAGGATTCAGCACTCCACAGGAGCATTTGCAATTCTGATAAGAAGTAGACACCACGGAACTTAAATGAAAGGACAACACAGAAAACTAAAGAAATTATTACCACAGGAGTAAAAGTTAACAAATGGAAGACATCCCCATGACCTGAGCAGACCTGACGTCAACAATGAAGCACTGAACACCTGGCTCAGAGTTGGAAACCTGTTCCCAGAATCAGAAGGATTCCTTGTGAAAATACAGAACTAGGTGGTTAACAAAAAACATATCAAAAATACATAATAAGAGACCAATAAATGCGGAAAGTGCCAAGAGAAACCCAAAATAATCCAACACATTACAGGATCCTGCAGCAGTTTAACTCAATCTGATTACTTACACAGGCACAATCAAGTGGCAAACATCGTCCACCAAAATCTTGCTTTAAAATACAAACTCATAAAAGATACCATACCTTACTATAGATACAAGCCTGATCCAGTTTTAGAGGCAGAGTCCTACAAACGATATAATAATTGATCCATTATTACAGACAGGACAATTCATAATAACCATCTGGACATAATATTGCAGGATAAACAAGCAAGAACAACTTACTTAATAGATACTTTATACTTTATTGTCGCCAAACAATTGATACTAGAACGTACAATCATGACAGCGATATTTGATTCTATGCTTCACACTCCCTGGATTACAAATATTAAATATTCAAGATATTAAAAATAGTTAAAATTAGTAAATATTAAAAAGTTAAATTATAAATCATAAATAGAAAATAGAAAAATGGAAAGTAAGGTAGTGCAAAAAGACCGAGAGGCAGGTCCAGATATTTGGAGGGTACGGCCCAGATCCGGGTCAGGATCTGTTCAGAAGTCTTATCACAGTTGGAAAGAAGCCGTTTCCAAATCTGGCCATATGAGTCTTCAAGCTCCTGAGCCTTCTCCCGAAGGAAGAGGGAAGAAAAGTGTGTTGGCTGGGTGGGTCGTGTCCTTGATTATCCTGGCAGCACTGCTCCAACAGCATGTGGTGTAAACTGAGTCCAAGGATGGAAGATTGGTTTGTGTGATGTGCTGCGCTGTGTTCACGATCTTCTGCAGCTTCTTCCAGTCTTGGACAGGACAACTTCCATACCAGGTTGTGATGCACCCTCGAAGAATGTTTTCTATGGTGCATCTATAAAAATTAGTGAGGGTTTTAGGGGACAGGCCAAATTTCTTTAGTTTTCTCAGGAAGTAAAGGCGCTGGTGGGCCTTCTTGGCAGTGGACTCTGCTTAGTTGGACCAAGTCAGGTCATTTGTGATATTGACCCCGAGGAACTTAAAGCTTTTGACCTGTTCCACTTGCGCACCACCGATGTAAATTGGGTCATGCGGTCCGCTACTCCTTCTGAAGTCAACAACCAATTCCTTCGTCTTGCTGACATTGAGGGATAGGTTATTGTCTTCGCACTATGCCACCAGGCTGTTAATTTCCTCTCTGTACTCAAACTCATCATTACCCGAGATACGGCCTACAATTGTTGTGTCATCAGCAAACTTAAATATTGAGTTCGATGGAAACTTGGCTACACAATCATGGGTGTACAGTGAGTACAGCAGGGGGCTGAGTACACAGCCTTGTGGGGCACTGGTGCTCAGAGTGATTGTAGAGGAGAGCTTTTCCCCTACTTTTACAGCCTGGGTTCTGTCTGTGAGGAAGCTGAAGATCCAACTGCAGATCTGAGTGCTAAGCCCCAGGTTCCGGAGCTTAGGAATCAGTTTATTTGGAATGATGATATTAAAGGCAGAGCTGTAGTCAATGAAAAGGAGCTTTACATATGCGTTTTTATTCTCCAGGTGTTCTAAGGAGGAATGTAGGGCCAGAGAGATGGCATCTGCTGTTGACCTGTTGCTCCGGTAGGCGAATTGCAAAGCGTCGAGTTTGACCGGTAGGCTGTGGTTGATGTGTGCCATAACCAATCGCTCGAAGCACTTCATAGCAATTGATGTCAGAGCCACAGGTCGATAGTCATTCAGGCAAGCCACCTTGCTCTTCTTTGGCACTGGGATTATCGTTGCCTTCTTAAAACACGATGGTATCTTAGACTGAAGCAAGGAGCAGTTGAAGATGTCAGCAAACACTCCAGCTAGCTCGCTTGCACAGGCCTGGAGAACCCGTCCTGGGACGCCATCTGGGTCCGTCACCTTCCTTGGATTTATCTTCAGGAAGGCATCTAACGTCCTCCTCGGTGACGATGAATCTCGATGCCACCAGGTCCAGTTCATCCGGAGGGAGCGGGACGCTCCTCTTTTGTTTGAATCTTGCGTAGAATACGTTAAGTTCATCAGGAAGAGAAGCACCACAGTTATTGATATTCCCAGCCTTTTCAGTGCTGAATTAAAAGAGGAAATTGAAAGACTATGGAACATAAACAGGGTATACATTGTCATCTACAACTGGTATCATCCCAAAGTCACAAGCAATAGCTTTAAACAATTAGGCCTACACAGAAACATTTATGCAAATATCCAGAAAGACACAATACTAAACGCCACTAGAATAATCTGAAGGTTCCTAGCAATTAAAAATAATTCTGCTCAGTTATGCGTATACCTCAGGTTTTTACAGCTTGAGCTGTGAAAAATTAAAGGCCTTCGGAAAATCTAACTACACAATATCAACTCAACTGATTCTCCTTTGCCTATCCAGCTTGTTATTTCTTGAAAAAATTCCAACTGATTTGTCAGGTAAGATTTTCCCTTGAGGAAATCATTATGACTAGGCCTATTTTATTATGTGCCTCCAAGTACCCTGAGATTTTATTCTTAATAATCAACTCCAACATCTTCCAAAGTGAATCTTAGTGGTATATATGGGGTACTTTGATAATAAATTTACTTTGAGTTTTAAATTCTTCACCAATGTCTGATGGCCTTCTGGTCTTAAGCAAATCGTCATCTACAGTCAGTAAAAAGTACAAAATTGAGTTCACATCGTGAATTTAATATTTGAATATTAGTTCAAATTGATTTTGCCAGGGACAAGAACGTTGCCCCAATATTTATAGCCCTGATAATGCAAAAGTTTACAATCCATAAAATAGTTTAATTCAAGCTTAGGTGTGTTTTGCCAGTCCATGTTATTCTGTTTACAATCCTTTGTAGTTACAAATGACAAAATTTGATTAATCCCTAAATTCCTTAGAATTCTGCTTCTAATCACTAGATTAAGTAAATAGATTAAATCACAGAATAATTACATGACCTAAAATCTATGGAAAAACACACAAATGCAGCACACATATGGGGGGGGGGAAATGTTCAATAAGTCAATGAAATATCCAATATTAGGCAAGTATGTAGGTGAAGCTACCTAACAATCTTATGAGGGAGCATTGGGATTCATTAAACTCAAAAGAAAAGAAAATCAGAAAGCTGTAGTAGGAGTAGCTGAATAAATATTGCTGATGTTATATTACCATCCAAGGTCAGAACTACATCCTTGGACTATTACTTGCTGGTCCTAATGCGCACTGTTTGGCTTGGGCAGAGGTGATCAGTAAGAACCATATTTAGTATTTTGTAATACAGTTTCTTGTATTAATCTCATTTACGGTGTAGTGATCTGTTTCATTCACTGTTTCTGGTGCAGTTAATTGGAGCAAATCTTACTGCCATAGGGCTGTTTTCAGCAATCTGCTCCTGTACACACTTCACAGTCTGAATTCACCTGGTTCAGATGTGAGGAATTAACTTGATGACCTGAACTATTCCAGCAATGGGTTTCTGAATAATGCTGCACATGTAACAGTATATTAAAGAATCCTTGCCTTAAACACCTCCTGCAGGTTTTTAATGTAAGAATGTATGAAACATACTATGAAAAGTAAAGCAAAATACTTAAAATGCTCTGCCACTTTTAAACGTTTGCATTGAATTCTAATGTTGCTGTGGGTGTGACAGACAGGCTGATGCTTTTTGTATCGCTTGAAATATTGATGGGTAATCTGTCTCCTTAACCTATTGCCTTGCCTTTGGCAAATGTGATTCCACAATGATGTAAAGATAGAATTGTTGAATTTTGATGGAATGGGAGAGACTGGAATTTACCAACAAGAGACCAGCACCACTCATCCTTGTGTAATTTAGGCAGGCTTAGTTAGGTCTCTTTTCATAATGTGTGCAGTCTTGCTAATAATAACTAACTTCCTGAATTCATGACTGAACTGGAGATAGTAACAATTAAATCTAATTTTGTGAGGTATTGAATGTGAAGCAATTGAGGCTACACCATTTCCACTCATCGGAAAAAAGTGTCAACGTCTAATGATTGCCTGACACAGTGCATTAAATGCCATTTTTTTTCGTTTTGGTATTAAAAATAGTGGAAGTCATCCATTTAATGCCTGTTAAGCATTTTAATACATCCAACCGATTTTGTCTGGCTCTGTTCCACCCAAAGAATCCATTCTAACCTTGGATTTACCACTTTTATTAGCACTGGTATATTCATCTGGGGTTCAAGATCTCAAACGTGTCACGATTTCACTGCGAAATGATAAGCTATTTAAAAGTGGGAGTTCCTGAAAACAGGAAAAAGACAACCAGTCTGATTAAGGATGAGTAATGAAGAGAAACAGATGTTCTGCTCTCTAGTATTTTTTTTAAGTTTGCAGCCAGATTCCTGTCAGATTCACAGGATGTTAATTATGATGGGGGCTGATCAAAAATAGAGACTTTTCACCTTTTAACGATCCTGTCGAGAACCGAGTATTTTCTATAAAAGTAAGTGCACTTTAAACCAGCAAGCAAAGGTAAAATATAAAGATTAGTGCAAACCAAATGTATACAGACACAAAACAGTACAGTTTTAATGTTGCATCGAGAGAAGGTATTAACTTTCCAGGTAGTGGTTGAAACTGAGTAGCTCTAATTGTTTTAAGAGATGTTAATCATATATATATATATTTTATGTATATATATAAAAACAAGCACCGAACATTCCATCGCGGTTGCGCAAATTCCTTGGAAGCTTGTGGTCTGCATCACATGAGTGATGGCAAATTAAGAAAGCTAGCGCCGACCTTAAAAGCTGCAGGCACCACGCGGGAATTGTGTGAATCACCGACAAATTTGTGTTTGTAGCGGTCTGTATCCGCGAATGAGACATCGATGGCTGTCTGTCAGAAGTCTGTAAAGCTGCAGTTCCTACAGGAAAGGATTGAAGTAGACAGGGGTCCAATTGAGGCCCGTCAGGCACGGAGCCAGCTCCCTCCGGCCCAGCTGTGCCACTGATGGATCTCAGTGCGAGCTGTTAACAGCTGCTGGCTGCCGCAGGAGTGGCGTGTTTGCTGATTGCCTCCGGGCGGAGTGCGGCAATCTTTCATGCAGCAGGGGTGACCCACCGAGCTCCAGAGCAACTTTTGAATACTTCACACTTTGCTGCTTGGTTTGTCAGTTTAAATAACAAGAAGGAAGATTGAGTCTCCGAGTAATAATGCTGATAGACAGTAAGGCAGGTTAATTTTAAACAGCAGCCATCAATTCTTAAGAAGTGGCATAAAAGGCCATTGTGGTGGACAGCCTTTTTGAAAGAAATGTGGATAACTCAATATAGTGGACACACTTTAAAAAAAAATTGAAGTAAAAATGCTGATAAAATAAAGTGAATAGTGAAAATTTTGCAGGATTTCTGTTTGAACCTACCTTGGGGTGGGGGAGGGAGATAGACTTTAAACAAGAACAGTCTTGTTTTCTTTTCAGGCAAACAACAGGAATTCTGCAGATGCTGGAAATTCAAGCAACACACATCAAAGTTGCTGGTGAATGCAGCAGGCCAGGCAGCATCTCTAAGAAGAGGTACAGTTGATGTTTCAGGCCGATATCCTTCATCAGGACCATCTTTATATCTTGAGATTTGCCATCGCATTAACATTTGAACACCTTGTTTAAAATTATAGGTTCTAAAGATTAGGTGGGGTTATTTTTTTGCTCTATTTTTCCAAATGTCCATTAAAACGGTGAAATGTATTGTGTGTGTCAATTACTGACACAGCCTGAGGATGTGGTGCGGGCAGCTCTAAGTGTCGCTATATTTCTGGTACCAGCATTGCACACCCACAGCTTGCTAATCCTGACTGTATGTCTTTGGAAACCGGAGGAGCTGCAGAAAACTCGTGTGATCGTGGGGCGAATGTACAAACTCCTTACAGACAGTGATCGGAGTTGAACCTGGATCGCTGGTGCTGTAAAGTGTTAGGTTAACCACTGTGCTTTTAAGAGTAGCAATTATGGGAGTTTTAAATCAGTAGTAGAAAGGGAACTCGAAAACAAAAATACTGAAAAAACTTGGGTCAAGCAGCATCTGTGGAATCAAAAGCTGCTATTAGCTGAGATTCCCCCATCAGTACTGGGGAAAGAACAGAAGTGAACTAGGTGGACCTGTGTAGGAGGGGAGCATTTGAGGTGTGTTCCAGCTGAAATTGGAAAATGCATATTTGAGTTATAAGATTCCCAAATAGAAAATGTGATGTTGCTGTTCTTCCAGTTTGTTTGACCCCTTCCACAGTAATGGAGAAGAGTGAAGTTAAAAACTGCATGCAACATAAAGCCCAAGGTGGTCCATGTAGAGAGACTACAAGTATTTTGCCAACAAATTTCAAGTCTTGAGAATTATAAATTCAGTGGCCATAGAGCTTGAAGCGTGGCCTCTAGTGCTGGAGTGATTGAGCCCAAGGTTGCTCTGGTAGAACTAAAGAAATGCTGGGAAAAGAAAGGACAAGACCACAGAAGGGTCTGGAAATGAGGGTAGGATTTTACAATATTGTATTGCAGGACTGGAAATTCATTGTCAACAAGAAATGATGAATAAGTCCCGGCTGGAGTTGAGGGGTTCCAACAGATTCTTGGATGAGCTAGGATTGGTGGTGGATCAAAGATGAGTGGCTAGCCAGAGAATTTTAAGATTGGTTATTTTATTTCCTTTTGTTGTGCTCTAAATATTTATTTGCCTTTGAGTGTATTCTATACTCTACTGCCTAATTAGACTTGCATTGGTTATTATCTATGTAAACATTCTTTAAATGCAGCAGGGTCTGAGATTGATTTCCAAATTGGTCGTGGTCGGTTGGAACTAATAGTCATAGTAGTCATAGTCATACTTTATTGATCCCGGGGGAAATTGGTTTTCTTTACAGTTGCACCATAAATAATTAAATAGTAATAAAACCATAAATAATTAAATAGTAATATGTAAATTATGCCAGGAAATAAGTCCAGGACCAGCCTATTGGACAAAGGGAATCAAATGGAGATGGGGAAAATAGACAAGGACTATTGGGAATAAACCTGCATGAATGCTAAAGGACAGGATTGGGCTCAGACTTGATGTCTCATGATTGTCACCTTTCCTTTGTACATATGGGTGTAATGAGTAAAGGAATGGATACCTGTTTGGACATGACCCATTGAAGAGATGAGAGGGAAAAAATCAGGGAAAGTGTACTTTTCATGTGGCATATAACGTGCATGAGTGCAATGTGACAATTATGGATTTTATTCAAATAACTAAATGCCATTTTGGTAAACTAGTGGAGCAAGATGATTCAAATTTAATCTGCCATTAATTATCTATCTTCAAATTTGACAGGAAAACTATATACCTGTATTTTTTTCACCCCAGTATTAAGTTCCTGTTTTCCTATTTGTGATTGTTGCTTTGCAAGTAGGATTCTGCCACTATCACATTGCAATGGGAATATGAGAAAGCTGTTTAAGCAGCTTTGTAATAACATAGAATAGTACAGCACAGTACAGGCCCTTTGGCCCACAATGTTGTGCTGACCCTCAAACCCTGCCTCCCATATAACCCACCCCCATCTTAAATTCCTCCATATACCTGTCTAGTAGTCTCTTAAACTTTACTAGTGTATCGGCCTCCACCACTGACTCAGGCAGTGCATTCCACGCACCAACCACTCTCTGAGTAAAAAAAGCCTTCCTCTAATATCCCCCTTGAACTTCCCACCCCTTACCTTAAAGCCATGTCCATGGGGCATTTTTTGTATAACACAAGATGTTGGAAGAACTCAGAGTCAGGCATGTCAGGTCAATCTAACTTCTGGTATATTTTTTCCCTTTCACACTTTTTCCATTCCCCTTTCTTCCATAGTCCACTGTCCTCTCCTATTAGATTCCTTCAGCACTTTA
The DNA here is from genome assembly GCF_030028105.1 of Mobula birostris. NCBI lineage: Eukaryota > Metazoa > Chordata > Chondrichthyes > Myliobatiformes > Myliobatidae > Mobula > Mobula birostris. The sequence continues at coordinate 44,959,796 of NC_092373.1, read as the reverse complement.
ATTCCTCCACCTATCATCTCTCAGCTTTTTTCATCTTGCCTTCTTCCCCTCCCCCCCCCCCCCAAAAAAACTCATATCCCCTATTGTCTGCCAGCTGTACTACTACTTCTAGCTTCTGCCCCTGTGCTCTCCAATCTTGATGAAGGGTTTGGCTAAATTGTTGACTGTTTATTCTGAGAGAGAGGGAGAGAGAGAGATGGATGAATGTTCATAAGTCAATAGTAAGTCAGAAAATGCACAAATCACTCAACTCATGCTTCCATTGTATTTTGATGAAAAGCACATGACTGATAGAAAAATTTCCACTTTTTAGTTATTTTATTTGTAGGAATGAATGTATGCGCACCACCCTTGAATTTGATACAGGAGCTTGTGTAGGGGTGTTCATAACATGGGGACAACCCTAACCCTAATGTGTTAAAGCAATAGATTTGCAGAAGAAACTTTACATTTTGGCTATTGCAGAATACACCTAGGAAGTTGCTTCTAATACAGGTTTTCCTCCTTATTTGAGTTTTGTCACAGATAACTCAAATAACTTTTCTACTTTTTTTGCCCACATATGTTTAAGTATATAACTCAATTTAATTATTTCCCAGAGTAATTTTTTTTCTCTAAAGCATAAATAGTTTGTCTACTTAATAGATATAAAATGAGTGACAGAGTATTTGAAAAATCTATTACATTAGTAAACAAAATGAAGACTTCTATGAGTTTATGGAGTTAATACAAACACATCTGTATCGCAATCAAAGTGCAAAGAATGGAAATATGACTTGAAACAATGTGCTAGTTTCTATACTTGTTCAAAGCTTCATTTATTGTCAAAGCATGTATTCATATACAACTCTGAAATTTGTATTCTCCAGATACCCATGAAACAAGGGAAGAACATGAAAGTTGTTTAGAGGAAAATATCAAACCCACCCCCGTACAAAAAAAGGTCATCCCGATCATCAACCCTCCCCTTCCCCCACACGATGGAACAGGAACATTGACCCCAAAAAGCAACACCTCCCCTCGTGCAAAAGAGTAATTGAACAAGAACTCTCCAACACTCTCCCCTCACACAAAAATTGGAAAAGGAGTGGCTAATAAAAAAAGCCATATGTCTGAATAAGTCCACAGTCCATAAATGCAATAGTGCAATCCATAAACACAGAGCCACGATATCATCCTACGATATCACCAACGTTCAGTGAAAGAGGGACACCACAGGAGTGTAGAGGCCTAGCTGCCTGAGACAGCAAGCCACACAGTGATAGGCTGCTCACAGATTTCTTCTCCAGCAGCAATCAAAAGGAGGGTGGTTGGTGCTGAACTCTCACTCGCCTTTTGCATTCACCTCAATGTCTCAATCTTCCTCGAGGCTTTAATCGGTGATTAATGAATGCTTCAAACGGCAAAATGGAGTTGAACCTCAACTCATGCCCCATCTCGAAGTTTCTATGCATCGAGGCCGTCCAAGTGTGCGCTTGCTTCCCGGAATCTTCTCAGAGACAGCAAAGCGCTGGATCACTCAAACAATCTCCAAACTGTAAATTGCAGGCTCTAACAGTCCCAGGTGCACAGTTAAGGTGAAAAACAGACAAGAGAAGTAAAAAAGATAATTTTGTTTGCTATCTGGAAGGTGCTGATCAAGGGAGCATTGTACGCTGGTGCTATCTTGACTGGATAATTCTGAATATATAATTATTAATACTAGATGTTAAGGTATAATGATAAATTAGTGTATTTTATTTCATGACTGGCCATTTCAAAGTAAATTTATTAAAGTACATATTTGTCACCATATACTACCCCTGAGATTTTTTTGTGGGCGTTCACAGTAAATGTAAATGAAACACAATAGAATCAACAAAAAAACTGCGTGCAAAAATACATCCAGTATGCAAAAGACACACTGAAAGTTATTTAATACAGTAAGCTTTTGCCTTTAGAATATAAATGAAGTTTCAGCAGCATGTGGTCTTAGAGATTTTCTTTGCTGGATTTTGTTTTAAGTTAAGAAATTGGCTTGGACTGAGTGAGTTAGAGAATGATGGGAAAGAATCCTGCTGCTTCGTGGACATTGCCAGCCACTGGGGCAGTTATGTTTGAAGCATTCAAATTGGGTTTGTTTCAGGGTAAAGTCCTTCAAAACTTAACTTCTGACTTTTATGGTTGTTTCCCTTCTCTAAAGAGCCAGAATGTACTGAACACACTAGCAAAATTTCTTAACTTAAAAACCATCAAGACAAGATAAGAGATAAAACTGGTAATATGCATTTGCATGGTTGAGTACAATAAGAACTTGTATGTTTTAGTGATTTCTTGGAGCCCTGAATCTGAAAGTGTGCAGACATGTTAGAGGCATAAAAATATTCAGCACAAACAGACTTAGTCCACCTCCTATATGCTGATCAAGTTTTTCTAGCTAAGGTAGCTTCATTTGCTTGCATTTAGTCCAAATCTCTCTAACCCAGGGATTCCCAACCATTTTTACACCATTGCTCCTACCATTAATCAAAGGGTCTCTGGATCCCAGGTTTGGAACCCCTGCTCTAATCTTTTACCATCTCCATATATCTGTTCAAATATCATTTAGTACTGTAATTGTGCCTGTCTCTGCAGCTTCCTCTGGCAGTTCATCCTATATGTACACTATCCTCCCCATTTTTTTTAAATCAAAGTCCTCAACTTAGATCAAAGTCCCCTACTTCTAGACTTCCCTACCCTGGGTAAGAATGGCCATCCACCTTGACTATGCCCTTCAAGACGTCTAAAGTCACCCTCAGCCTTCTATTCTCCAGAGGGGAAAATATCCCCAGCCTATCCTTCTAACTTAAGCTTTCCTGTCCCAGTAACATTCTTGTGAAGCTCCCCTGCATTTTCTTTCCAGCATTGGTCTCTTTTAACAACTTATACAGTTGTCTTTTAACATCCCAACTCTGTGCTCAATGCCCTGACTGATGAAGGCAAACTTGTCAAATGCCTCCTTTACTGCCATGTCTACCTTGCCCCTAGCTCTCGTTGTTCTGTAACACTCCAGGGCCCCACCATGCTTGCCCTATTTTAATTGACCAAAATGCAACACCATGTATTTGTCAGTGTTAAATTACATTTGTCATCATTTGGTCGACTTACCCAGTTCACCTAGATCATGTTGTAATCATGGATAAACTTTTCACTTTTGACTGAGGCCCTCTGTTGTTCAGGGTCAACCATGGATGTTGCGTCCCATCTGTCTATGTGGTACACAAGTCCAGACAGTACGATATGGAGAGCAAGCTGTTGCCCATGTAGCAGGCTCCCCCTCTCCACGCAGCTGATGAATCTAAAGGAACGGCAGAGACCCGTACAGTTGGTCAACAGCAGCATGACAGGAGTTGCCAGCCAGCATGGAACTCAACACCTTAGGCACTCCAGCTGCGGATTTTTCCTCTGGGTTTACTCCCAAAGTCTTCACTTTGAGTGGGTATAGACACAAGGTAGCGGAACTTCAAGATTAGAACTCTCCTTCTAGATGAGCTGCCAATCATGGCTGATCAGTCCCATTTGTCTGAAGTGACTGGTTTTAAGGTGCCAGTAACCTGCCTTTGCTCCTTCTCCTGTCAGTAGAAACTGTTCTGCGAGGCTTACCAGCTAAGCCACACATGAAAGCCAGAAGTTGAACTTGCTTGTTAGAGGCTACTTGAGATGCACGGCAGTGGGAGTATTTAATAGGTTGTGGGAACTGATCCCCATTACCACCCCTGGCTATAACAACCTTAAGGAGCCTACTTTCAATTACAACTGTAACTACAATTTCAACTACATCACCAATCTTTGTGTCATGTACGAATTCACTGGCAATTTAAACATAGGTGTTCAGATTGCTTATTATAGATGACAAAAAACAGTGGAATGCGCGCTGAACTTTGTGGCATACCACTGGTTGCAGGCCTCCAATCTCAAACAGCCCTCCACTGCAACCTGCTGACTCCTTCCACCAAACCAATTTCATGAATCTTTTGACCTTGTGGAACAAAGTTGTTTGTATCATGCAGTTTGACCAGATGTAAGGGTGACTTTGCTTCTGGAGAGTGGCCATTGTTGAATGGTTCTCCTTTAGTCCTGAATATCATCTCCACTCCCAGTGGATTTTATTTTAAAGGCGTGTTGCAACATTGCATTGCCATCGTGCTCAGCATCAGTGCTCTAGTTTCTGTGTTAACTACATTAGGTTGGACACAAAGTTTTCTAACTAGATTCCCAACAATCTATTCCTAGCTTTCATTGGTGATTACTGGGTGAAAGAAGATTAGGGGATGTGCTGAAAACTTCTTTGAAGTTCAATATCCCTACCAATTTCTGTGAATCTCTGGCCATTGACCTTGCTCGGTAGAAGAGGAGCATTGAGAATGGTGTAAGAATTCTTACCCAATGCATTGGTAGTGCACAGCCTAAGTGGTAAAAGAAGCCCATTATGTCTAGCTACCCACCCTGTGTCTCACACACTAACCACCTTCTGCACTATCTGTCTGCATGGGTGGGGGGGGGGGGGGAGTGGAAAGTCCGTGACTTTCTTCCCATCTTTTCTTTCTTTCCTTGACTTATAAAACTGTAGAAAATGAAAATAAACCTGCTGATGCTAGAAATAAAACATAAAGTGCTGAAGATTCTCAGCTGGTCAGGCAGCTTCTGTGGAATGAGAAATCATTCAACTCGGTGATCTTTGATATGAAGATGGTTTCAGGTAGCAATATGGAAGCAAGAACTCTGGAATTAATAAAGGTAGACGTTCTAATGGCAAAATATTTTTTCAACCTTCCTTATAAGGGCTCCTTAAGGTTGACATAGCTAGGGTGCTAGTGGCGATGTTCCTAATAGTGTGCATCTCAAATAGCCACTGACAACAAAGTCCCGGCTCCTGGCCTTCATTAGCTACTAAGGTCAGTGGAACTGTTTCTACTGACAGGAAAAATGGCAAAGGTGGATTACTATCACCTTAAAACCAATCATGGACTCACCCAGGAGAAGGAAAATTCTGATCTCAAACCTGCATTGCCTTGTTGCTATACCCACTCATGAGAAAAGCTTTGGGTGTAAACCCCGAGGAAAACTCTGGTAGTCCTACGCTGCCTGGTAACTCCTGTGACGCCACTGGTGCCAAACTGTATCGATCTTCGCCGTTCCTTTGGATTCATCAGCTGCGTGGAGAAAGTGGGCCCACTGCATGGAAAACACCTTGCTCATATCATGCTGCCCTGACTTGAGTATCACATAGGTAGCTAGGACACAATATCTATGGTCAACCCGAATCAGAGGAAGGCCTCAGTAACATTCAAATATCTGTACATTATTATTGACGCTGGTGATCCTTGTCCATCATTGAGACTGCTGTTTAGGGTGAAAATTACCGATTAGTTGTCAGAATCGTAGTTAAGTGTCGTGGTTTTCTGACACCCTTTGTGCCTGCGTAGCTTGTGCAGTGTGTAGCTGTGGAAGAAATACAACAGTTATTGTCCCTGGCTTATTGACTTTGACATGGACCTCTTGCAGATAAACAAGTTGTCTTTAAAGGTCTATTTGAATTATCAGCCAAAAGTAAGTATTTTTCAAACAATTTCTGTGTTTGTTGTAATGTGTGGTTGCTTAATTGGTTGCAATAGATGTGTAACTTCAATCTTATGATACTTGAATTTATTAGAATATTTGCTTAAACAACCTAGACCTGAAGAAGTAGTTCTCCTTCACTGTCACACAATCCTGTGGGTCTTTTAAGGTAGTTAAAATGTGTCTGGTGCTTTGATAACAGTGATTCTTCAACTAAGGAGAAAGCAAGATTGGCGTACAAAGCCAACGTAAGGTATTGAAGGGTGTAATATAAAGGCTGTGTCACTGTAGAAAACAACTCAATGAACCATGGGGAAAAAAAAGCTTCATCAGTGTATTGGCAGGAAAATTTTGAGTATTTATCCTGTTTACATTATAAGCTGGAAAACACATAGATGATCAACAGCTGACACTGAACTTGTAAACTAACAGCTCCAGAAAGGTCATGGTTTGATACAAAATGTGTATACACATTATATTATGGAATAAGTCACCACAGTCAATATCATAGCTGGGAGATCCTATCATAAATGGAGGGAATTTGGAGGTAAGAGAGTAGTGGTCTGGACACTGCAGCCTCTCCAGGGCCAACCAAAAGTTACTTTGTCTTTATTAAAAGTCTTTTCTTTTATGATTGCAAGACAATGCTGGACACTAAGAACTTAGAGAACTGCAGGTCTAACCCATTAGCAAATTGCTTGCTGGTGGAAGAGCTCGACTTCATGCAGACCATGTTGCTGCCTGCTACAGAAAGGTCTGCACGAAGGCAGTGTGCAGTCTAATAGCAAGTGATTGTCTTGGACATTTTTCTTGCAAACAATTGTAAAATATTGCAACTCCGGTTCACTGGTTTTATTAGTGAGACCAATGGTGGGGGAGCTTTATGGCCTCAGTTGTAGTGAGGACACAGTCTCATGTCATGGGATTTCCTGTTCAGCAGTCCAGTAGGGGTGACACTGGAAGCGATGTGCATGGAGGGCCATGCTAGCAGTGATGGTGCCCATGCTGGATTGGGGGCTGGCTCTCCCATTGGTGATGCCCTCCAGTGTTCGCTCGGTATAGGACAAGCTGGATTACATGTGTATGTACATCCGTCTGCAGACTGCTGAGAACTGCTTGTTCTTGCTAACAACACCCATGCTCCATCAATTTGCCAGACATGTCACTCAGGGACTTGGGCTATATTTCTTTTGAGTAACTGCATGTTTACTGCTATCTTATATGTGCCTTGTGCTGTGTATGACTGTTGGTCCTCTGTTTTGCACCTTGGCCAAGGAGTAGAACTGTTTCATTTGGCTGTATTCATGGGTATTCATGTATTTAACTTAAACTTGAACTTACATTACAGAATCCACTGAAGAGTAGGTCAGTCAAATGAGTTCAATCTGTAATTTTTTTAGCTTGACCTGTAAACTCTAGTACTGTACTTTGATGACAGCATAGTGTTTTCTTGATACTGCCTTGCCCTTATTGCAGTTGCAGGACAAGTTCTATCCAATCCACTCTCTCCCAGGAAAGTGCATGTCAATGTAAGTGTTAAGGACAAGTTAATGAGGCCAGCATGGTTTCCTGAAAGGAAAATGCTGCCTGACTAACATACTGCAATTTTTTGAGGAAATTACAAGCAGGCTAGACAAAGGAGATGCAGTAGGTGTGGTGTACTTGGATTTTCAGAAGGCCTTTGACAAGGTGCCACACATGAGGCTGTTTGGCAAGGTAAAAGCCCATGGAATTACTAGCAAGGGTGATGCATTGATTGATCAGCAGAAAACAGAGTGGGAATGAAGGGAACCTATTCTGGCTGGCTGCTGGTTACCAGTGGAGTTCTGCAGGAGTTGGTGTTGTGACCGCTGCTTTTTATGATGTATGTCAATGATTTGGACTATGGGATTAATAGATTTGTGGCAAAATTTGCCAATGATACAAAGGTAATTGGAGGGATGGGTAGTGTCGAGGAAACAGAGAGACTGAGATAGTTTAGGGGAATGGGCAAAAAAGTGGCAACTGAAATACAATGTTGGAAAGTGTATGGTTATGCACTTTGGTGGAAGAAATAAACAGGCAGACTATTATTTAGATGAGGAGAGAATTCGAAATGCAAAGATGCAAAGGGACTCGGGAGTCCTTGTGCAGGATACCCTAAAGGTTAACCTTTAGGTTGAATCGGTGGTGAAGAAGGGAAATGCAATGTTGGCATTCATTTCTAGAGGTATAGAATATAAGAGCAGGGATGTGATGTTGAGGCTCTATAAGGCACTCGTGAGTCCACACTTGGAGTATTGTGTGCAGTTTTGGGCTCCTTATTTTAGAAAGGATATACTGACATTGGAGAGGGTTCAGAAAAGATTCACAGGAATGATTCCAGGATTGAATGGGTTACCACATGAGGAACATCTGGCAGCTCTTGGACTCGATGGGCCAAATGGCTGACTTCTGCTCCTTTGTCTTATGTCTTGTCTTATGGGCTGTGTTCCCTGGAGTTCAGGAGGATGTGGGAAGATCTCATAGAAACATTCCGAATGTTAAAAGGCCTGAACAGATTAGATATGACAAAGTTATTTCCCATGGCAGGGGAGTCTAGGACAAGAAGGCACAACTTCAGGATTGAAGGACGTCCATTTAGAACAGATGCGGAGAAATTACTTTAGTCAGAGGGTGGTATATCTGTGGAATTTGTTGCCATGAGTGGTTGGAGGCCAAGTCATTGGGTTCATTTAAGGCAGAGATAGATAGGTTCTTGATTAGCCAGAGCATCAAAGGGTACGGGGAGAAGGCGGGGAGTGGGGATGACTGGAAGAATTGGATGAGCCCATGATTGAATAGTGGAGCAGATTCAATGGGCCGAATGGCCTATTTCTGCTCCTATATCTTATGGTTTTATGGTCTAAATGAACTTTTTTTAAGACCAACACCAGAGGTTTGAACACAATCTGGACTGCTGTTCAAGTGTCAATTATAAAGAAGCACTTCACTGTTGAAAATCTTCCAAATTTCCACAGATAGACTCGCATTAGGGAAGATACTTCCATATCATTTTGATTTTAAAATGCTGGATTTGGGGCCTGAATTATTTTTTCTCATACAAGAAACATCAGTGAGCAATTTATCAAATTCATATCATGCTCAAAGGCAATTTTCCATATTTCAACAGGGTCATTGGTTGTGGAATATGCTAAAATCATTAGCGGTCCTTTATTCTCTAATCATATCTAGGAGAGAAAATATTATCTATGCAGAATACCTATACAAAATTTAAAACTGAGCCATAATGGGACTTGGGAGTCCTTGTGCAGGATACCCTAAAGGTTAACCTCTAGGTTGAGTCGGTGGTGAAGAAGGCGAATGCAATGTTGGCATTCATTTTTAGAGGTATAGAATACAAGAGCGGGGATGTGATGTTGAGGCTCTATAAGGCACTGGTGAGACCACACTTGGAGTATTGTGTGCAGCTTTGGGCACCAAATGACAGCATTTGCCCTCCAAAGTTAATTCTCAGATATTTCACTGTCTTAAAGTGGCAGAGGTTGAACATAATCATACAATCACTAGCCTGCCAAAAACTCATGTTATCACCCACGTTATTGCACATAATTCACCGAACAGAGGCAGTAGAGATAAATGTTTGAAGTAATTTAAACCACCATGGTATGCATATAGTATTTGCCAGCAAGTTAAGCTGCTGATATTTGTTTTTATAATTGCTAACAAGTTGTTTACCATAAAGTTGTTCATGTGCACCTCAGTTTTAAATGACCACTTCCATATTTTCTAACTATAACCCTTTCTTGACATTCTCTTACTTGTGGAAACATCTTGACATCTACCCTGTCAAGACCCCTAAAGATCATATGTGTTTCAGTATGATCATCCCTCCTTCTAAGTTTGAATGAACATAGATCTGACTAATTTAGCTGTTTTCTCATCCTAGGAGTTAGCCTTATGAATCTCTTTCAGACTCCTGCAAAGCCAATATATCTTTTATCTAAAGAGACCAAAACTGCATTGGATTTGAGCTGTGGCCTCACCATTATTCTGCATGATAATAATTGTTCCCAATTTCTCAACTCCAACACTTTGCTTTTGATACAACTGTCTACTAACTTTTTTGTGAATCATATACACGCACTCCTAGATCTCTCTGTACTTCCATCAGGAAGAAGGTATAGGAGCCTTACTACCCACACCACCAAGTTCAGGAACAGTTATTACTCCTCAACCATCAGACTCTCGAACCAGAGCGGATAACTTCACTCACCCCACCACTGAACTGTTTCCATAACTTATGGACTCAGTTTCAATGACTCCTCATCTCATGTTCTCAATATTTATTTCTTATTTATGTTTTATTACTTTTTTTCTTTTGTATTTGCACAGTTTATCTTTTGCATATAGGTTGTTTGTTTGACCTGTTGGGTGCAGTCTTTCATTGGTTCTATTCTGCTTCTTGGATTGACTGAGCATGCTGGCAAGTAAACAAATCTCAGGGTTATATATGATGACATTTATGTACTTTTAATTAATAAATTTATAAACGTTTATACTTCGAACTTTGAAAGTCGCTCATCGGCAATTTTTCTCTATTGAAATAATAGTTTAATTTTTGATTCCGGCATGATCTAGGACATGCCGCATTAAATTTCACTTGCTGTGCACTTCTTGTTTAGGATAAGTCATCAGAGCTTGATACTACAGTCATAGATAATCATTGACTTGCTCATTTGATGGCCTCTCAGAAATGCCCACTGCTCTCATGTAACCTATTCCAAAGTTCGCCAATACACTCACCAGACCTGGCAAAGTGGAATCATTATTGATATTAATCACTCCTAAGAAGAAACCTTCAGCCTTGCCTCCTTCTGACCACCGTTCTCTGCTTGGTAAACATGAGCTGACCTTAATTCTTAATGATTTAAAATCCTTCCAGTGTCTGTAACAAGCTTCTTCAGTTTAAGATTTTGACTATGGAGAGAATGAAAACAGAAAGTACATTGAAGTACCAACAAAAAGTAAAGTCATGTGAAGTTGGTAAACACATGAAAGTAATTCAGACAGAGAATAAACATTTTTTGGGATAAGTTAAATAAATGGCAACAACATGTAGAGCAATATAGATTAAGTAATGATGAATTTATTTTCAAAAAACTGCCATGAAATGGAGAGATTCACATGTTTTGTTTTTAATTTCATCTATTTAGATTTCTTGAGAGGATATGTCCACTGATGTTGAATCAGATACTTATTTCTCAAATTGACCAACTCAATTGACTCAAAAATAAAATGGTTTATAACTATCATAACTCTAGAGATTTCCTTTCACATTTTCTTTTAGCTAGCTACAATTCCTCCTATCCCATGACTAAATTAAATCTTTCCTCTGTTTAACTTGTCTAACTACTTAACTTAGCATTAAGGACATTGACTGGTAAATTGAGCTCATCTTTTCATCTCATCCTGCCCCAAAAGTCTCCCACCTCCTGCCACTCCCTGAGGCTTTTCTGGGTAAATCCTATTTTCCTCGGTAGCCATACATTGAGTTTGGATCAAAGAAAACTGCTTTCATCTTCTTGCTAGCAATATCCACACCATGTGATAGAAAGAAATTTACCATGAAATTTGCAGCTAAAGTGTTTCCTACTTAGAAGTAACAGATGTTACATTGGCTCTCAGTTTTCATTATACGTGCTGCACACTGTACCAATTTATTTTAATTAATATAGTTAGCTAAGAATTCCTGAAGTGATCATTCTCTGCAAAACAATTTGAAAAATAGGAAGCATAATGAATAGAACATTGTTATATTACATTTCTTTTGAAGTTAATTGAATCTTTGGGCAGATAACACAACATTTGGTAATTCAGAATTTCCTGAATCATGTTTTCCTGAATTTTTCTGATATGAAAAATACTTAAAAGCTTCAATGGTTTCCATCAATCCTGCTTAACCCCGCCATTCATTTATGCATATTTCTACTTCGATCTTAATCATTTTGTCCACCTTGCACTTTATTCCTTCCTTCATTTCTTTTCCCGAAAACAAGATTTATGCTTGTCTATATCTGGATAAAGCAGGAGCCAGTCTTGTGATTCTTCTTTTATCTATTAACATAAATGATAGAAATGCCTGCTCAGTTGGCTGGGATGTTGCAGAGCATCAGGACTGAATGCATTCTGCATCTGCTTTCTAGCTTGGATTACTGCTTACGCCAAATGATATATTTAGTCCATCCTTCCCTGATCTATTCGTTAATCAGTTTTTTACTGGTTGTTAAATTTGACCTTCATAGAAAACCTGGGTTTATGGAGTGTACTCCAAATCCATAACAAGTTATCAATTGGTCATCCCCAAACAGGAAGTGTTTAATCAGAATTAAACACAGACGTATGTCCTGAAACTTGTTGTTTCACAGCATCAGTACAGTGCAAGACATTAAAAAATTATGTAAGTTACAATGAACAATAAATAACACAGAAGAGGAACAATGAGGTGGTGTTCATCAGCTCTGTTGTGCTTAAATCCTAAAGCCACAGGTGAGTTGTAGGGAAACATCTTTATAGTATTCCATAAAACACTAAAATTGTTGCTTTGTTTTCCAAATTTAAGTGGGAGAACTTTAGCAAGAGTACAACTCCAGGGAATTGCCTTATCCATTCTTGTAGTGTGAGCATGTAAGTAAGTCATGGTGCAGGAAGTTTCACTGTGGGCACTGTCAATAGATACTGAAGGAGCCATACAGAACAGAAACAGGTCCTTCAGCTCATCGGTCTGTGGTGACTAAGTTGCCCCATCCAAGCTAGTCCCATTTGCAGAATTTGGCCATAACCTTTTAAACCTTTCCAATCCATGTACCCATCTTTTAAATGTTGTTGTTGCTCCTGACTCAAACACTTTCTCTGGTAGCTGATTCTACATTGATACCTCTATTTGTGTAAAGAAAAATGTTGCCCTTCAAGTTCCTCTTAAATTTTTCCACTCTCACTTTAAACCTATGCCCTCTAATTCTTGATACCCCAACTGTATGTACATTCACCATATCTATGCCCTTCATGACTTTGTACTCTAACATCATCTCCCAAACTCCTATGCTCAAAGGAATTAAGTCCTAACCTGGCCAACCCTCCCTATAACAGTTCTTCATGGCCTGGCAGCTTCCTTGCAAATCTTTTCTACACACTTTCTAGGTTAATAACATCTTTCCTATAGCAGGGAGACCAAAACTATGCAATACTCCAAATACTCATCTGTGTCCTGTGCAATTCCACAATGACTTCCTAACCTTTACATTCAATGTCTCAGCCTATGAAGGCCTTCTTCATCATCTATATACCTGTGACTGCTTTCATGGAATCAAGTATTTGTACTCCAAGAACCCTCTGTTCTATACTTCCCCCTGCACTGTGCAAGTCCTATCTGGATTTGACTTCCCTGTAGGAAATATCCCCAAGATTGGGGTATATGGGGTGTCAGGGAGGGGTAGCACCTCTGGTGGGGGAACATGTCGCGTCCTTTTCAGGGCAGTTAGTCCACCTTTGGTCCCCACCTGGCACTCAGCTCTCACCTGTGGCTCCCTGTACTGTTTGCATGCGACAGCGGCCACACCCCGGGCAACGGCTTCGACAAGTCGGCTAAACCAGGTGAGGGTAGCCGACGGGTCTCAAACCCTCGGTGAGATAGGGAGTTGTCTATCCCAGCATGTGAAGACAGACTCCGGCGGATTGAGTGGATGAGACGAGCGGAAGATCCAACGGTCAAGAAGGCGGTCTCTGCAAGCGTCGTGGAACGTGTGGAGCAGGACAAGACACAGAAGCTGTCCTGGTCATCCACTGCGCCCAGTCCCATCTCCAGCCGTCTCGACTCTGTCTTGCCACTGGATCCAGATGGGAATTGGGAAGAGAGAGTGAGGCTGACACTGCGCAACTCTCCCTCACTTAAATCCAAATCACGCGCTAGTCTCGACACCATCATTATGGTGTCGAGGTCCTCTTCAACGTCAACGATGGACGAACAACAACAACAACAACATCCCCAAGATTTATCTGTTTCTAATCATATTTGTAAAAGCTTCACCAAAAATCATGTGGTATAATTTTCTATAAACACCTTCACTCCTAATCAATTTTTAATTAACCATTTTAATCCTTGATATTACATGTATTTGTTTATGATGTAGGGAAGAGCTCTTAGAACAAGTCAGCTGTGTCTGATTAAAACATAGAACATAGAACATAGACTAGTACAGCACAGTACAGGCCCTTTGGCCCACAATGTTGTGCCAACCCTCAAACCCTGCCTCTCATATAAGCCCCCACCTTAAATTCCTCCATATACCTGTCTAGTAGTCTCTTAAACTTCACTAGTGTATCTGCCTCCACCATTGACTCAGGCAGTGCATTCCATGCACCAAACACTCTCTGAGTAAAAAACATTCCTCTAATATCCCCCTTGAACTTCCCACCCCTTACCTTAAAGCCAGGTCCTCTTGTATTGAGCAGTGCTGCCCTGGGGAAGAGGCGCTGGCTATCCACTCTATCTATTCCTCTTATTATCTTGTACACCTCTATCATGTCTCCTCTCATCCTCCTTCTCTCCAAAGAGTAAAGCCCTAACTCCCTTAATCTCTGATCATAATGCATACTCTCTAAACCAGGCAGCTTCCTGGTAAATCTCCTCTGTACCCTTTCCAATGCTTCCACATCCTTCCTGTAGTGAGGCGACCAGAACTGGACACAGTACCCCAAGTGTGGCCTAACCAGAGTTTTATAGAGCTGCATCATTTCATCGCGACTCTTAAACTCTATCCCTCGACTTATGAAAGCTAACACCCCATAAGCTATCTTAACTACCCTATCCACCTGTGAGACAACTTTCAGACATCTGTGGACATGTACCCCCAGATCCCTCTGCTCCTCCACACTACCAAGTATCCTGCCATTTACTTTGTACTCTGCCTTGGAGTTTGTCCTTCCAAAGTGTACCACCTCACACTTCTCCATGTTGAACTCCATCTGTCACTTCTCAGCCCACTTCTGCATCCTATCAATGTCTCTCTGCAATCTTTGACAATCCTCTACACTACCTACAACACCACCAACCTTTGTGTCGTCTGCAAACTTGCCAACTCACACTTCTACCCCCACATCCAGGTCATTAATAAAAATCACGAAAAGTAGAGATCCCTGAACAGATCCTTGTGGGACACCACTAGTCACAATCCTCCAATCTGAATGTACTCCCTCCACCACAACCCTCTGCCTTCTGCAGGCAAGCCAATTCTGAATTCACCTGGCCAAACTTCCCTGGATCCCCTGCCTTCTGACTTTCTGAATAAGCCTACCGTGTGGAACCTTGTCAAATGCCTTACTAAAGTCCATATAGATCACATCCACTGCACTACCCTCATCTATATGCCTGGTCACCTCCTCAAAGAACTCAAAGAATTAGCAAGTGCATCTTCACAGAGCTGTATTCTGTCCTTTACAATGGGTTCTGCCATCAGGACTGGCTGGGTCAGTGTAATTTGACCATTGATATAGATGAATCAATGTGTGATGACTGTTTTCAACAATCATGATGCTTGTTACCTTACACAAGACAGTAATGAGATCACATCCAGAGTAGATTCAGTATTGAACTCCTGGTTTCATTCAGCATCAGAGAAGGTGTACTAGACTAATACTTGGAGTGGCAGGTTAATACAAGAGGAATGGTTGGGTGGGACAGTCTTGCATTCACTGGGGTTTAAAAGAGTGAGGGGTGATTTGATTGAAAATGTGAATCCTGAGAAGGTCTTCAGAATGTGAATATGAAGAAGATATTTTCTCTTATAAGAGAATCTGGAATTAGCAGTCATAATTTAAAAACAAGTATTCGCCCATTTTAGACTCTGAGGTGTTTTTATATCCTCTCTTGGAGGGGTGAGAATCTTTGAAGTTCTCTTCATCAAGAAAGGCAGAAGAAAAGTTCCTGTAGATAGATACCTGATAAGAAACATATGTACTGTAAACTGTTACCACTGGTAGACCCTGATGTGTATCTTGTATTTACATTTTGTAAGTAAATACATCTTTTCGCATGAACACTGATTTAAATATTTCTACTTTAAGTTTACAGCCAACAATTAATGTTTATTGCTATCACTGGGAGCTCATGGCAATTCAGCTCTGAAACATGTATTGTTCCTAAATAAGTGGTATTCCCATTGGTACCAGATTTCCGGAGTTTCTCCTGTGGACAGCATCTTACAAAAATGATATTTTGATGGAACATCAAAATGACTTGATCATAAGTCCTTTTAAGTTCTTCAGCTATTCAAACGTGCTCCGTGATTAGACCAATCCTGGTATCATCATCTAACACACATCTCCCTATCTCAATTAAGAGATTCCTTTCACATTTTCCAAAACACTTTACATCTAATCAAGTACTCTGAAACTTATAATACAGGAAATACAGCAGCAAGCTTCCATAAAGGACATTAGCCTTAGCTGACTTTGTTTGTTGAAGAATAAATATTGCATGAGACAGCAGAGATAACTCTCTGTTTTTCTTCCGAAAAGCTTTAATGTCCATAAGACCATAAGAAATGGGAGCAGAATTAGGCCATTCAGCCCATCGAGTCTGCTCCACTATTCCATCATGGCTGATCCCAGATCCCACTCAACTCCATAAACCTGTCTTCTCACCATATCCTTTGATGCCCTGACCAATCAGGAAAAGATCAACTTCTGTATTAAATATACCCACAAACTTAGCCTCCACCTCAATCTGTGGCAGAGCATTCCAGAGATTCACTACACTCTGGCTAAAAAATTCTCCTTACCTCTTTTATAAAGAGCTCCCCTCAATTTTGAGGCTGTACCCTCTAGTTCTGGATACTTCCACCATAGGAAACATCTTCACATCCACCCTATCTAGTCCTTTCAACATTCACTAGGCTTCAGTAAGATCCCTAGGCTTCAGTGAGATCCCCCCGCATTCTTCTAAATTCCAATAAGACAGGTGAGAATTTAAGAGTCCACATGGGAGAATGGACAGACTGTGGGTTAATGTCTCCTCTAAAAGATGGACACCTCTGATAGTGTGCGAATGTCAGCTTAATCTGTGGCATGGAATTGGACTGGGAAACTTCTGATTTGGGTACAAGATTGCATCCAATGTCCTGGTGAATCTCTTCTGCACTCTAAAGCTACTACATCCTGTGGGGTGGCGGCCAGAACTGTATGTGATATACTAAGTGTGGCCTGAGCAACGTTTCATATATGACATCCCTACTCTTATTCTCAATGCGTTGGCATATAAAGGCAAACATACCAAATGTCTTCTTCACTATCCGGTCCACTTGTGTTGCCATTTTTAAAGAGCTAGGAACTTGCAACCCAATATCCCCCTGTATAATTAACACTCCCCAAGTTCCCTGCCATTTACCATGCACACACAGTTTCCACGTTATTAGGAGTGAAACACAGTGCAGTCTTCTACTGCTATAGCTCATCCATTTCAAGGTTCAATATGTTGTGCACCTGGAGATGCACACCATCATTGTAACATGTGGTTATCTGAGTTAATTTCACCTTCCTGTCAGCTTGAACTGGTCGGGCTATTCTCCTTTGACCTCGCTCATCAACAAGGCTTTTTCACCCACACAAATACCACACACTGGATGATTTTTCCTTTTTTGCATTATTCTCTATAGATTCTAGAGACTGCTGTGCTTGAAAATCTCAGGAGGTTACCTGTTCCCAAGATATTCAATTCTCCTCATCTAGCATTAACAATCATTCTACGGTCAAAATCACTTAGATCATATTTCTTCCCCATTCTGTTTGGTTTGAGCACAACTGAACCTCATGGCCATTTCTGCATGCTTTTATGCTTTGAGTTGCAGCCGCATGACTGGCTAATTAGATGTTTGCATCAATGAACAGGTGTACAGGTGTACCCCATAAAGTAGCCACTAAGTGTATGTTTGGTTTCTATTTGGCATACCAAAATGTATTACCTCACACTCACATACATTAACTTTTCATCTATCACTGCTCTGCACAGCTTTCCAACTGATTCATTTTTCTCTCTGCACTTACACAAACTTTTTTTACTGTCTAGTATTCTACTTATTTTTGTGACACGGCAAACTGACCAATCAGTCCACCTACATGCTGATCCAAGTCATTCATATGTGTGACAAATAACAAAGGTCCCAGCACTGATCCCTGTGGTACACTACTAGTTACAGTCAGAAAAAAACACACCCCTTGACCAGTACCCTCTTCCTCCTAGTACCAAGTCAATTTTGGAACAAGTTTTCCAACACTTCTTGAATTCTATGTGTCCTGATAGTGTGGTCCATTTTATCAATTATCAAAAGCCTTGCTAAAGTCCATATAAGACACATGTACCAAGCTGCCTTCATACATTTTCTTTATAAGGCTCAGTCCTGCTGGCTGCCTACAACCAGCAGTTTGCTTTATCTGAGTGTGCTTGTTTTGCCTTCAATTTCCCAGCCGCCTTTGGTAGCCTGCTAAGCTAGGGATAGCTGTACCAATTGGGAAAGCTATAATATATTTTGTTTTTGTGTTTTTTTTGCACCTTGTGGTGCATCGGGCAGCTTTTTTTGCCGTTTCCTTGGCATTTGTCTGTTTTTTACGAGGACAAGTTGCTGGCTCGACACTCAACATGCTGGAAAGCGTGCAAGGAGCCAGCTGGATTCAAATCCGGGACCATTGGCCTTGAAGTCTAGTGCTGACGCCACTATAAAGTAAAATAAAAAACTCAGAAAATCATCAAAGTAAGTTAAACAGTATTACTTTACTTTCTCCATTGGTGAAACCAATGTTGTTGGCTTTCTATGCCATCACTGAGTATATTTAAAGCAGAGGTTCTTGATTAGTAAGCGTGTCAACATTTACAAGGAGAAGGCAGGAGAATAGAGTTGAGAGGGATAATAAAACAGCCATAAAGGAAAGGCGGAGCAGACTCAATGGGCCAAATGGCCTAATTCTGTTCCTATGTCATTCAGTGTTCTAACCTAAATAAGATAGCTTCCACTTTATTTGCCCACCTAATCCCCATAACCAGATCACTGCTGGAAAATCCATGCAAAACAGAGTACTGCTGCTGGACTCCACGTGGAATACAGCAGTGGGCAAGCTGACTGGTTCGGCTTTCCGAATCCATCATTAACTCTCAGATTACCACTTTTGACAGACATCTGGGATTTGCTGCTTTCTCAACCATTGCCTGCAAGTTGGTCCAATCACCAAGGTCTAGCTCAAGAACTCTGTTGAGAGGAAGGATTCATACATACAGTCTAATTAGCTACTGAATTCAGGAGAAGGACTGAAATGCATGTTTATCTTCTTGAAAAAAAGAAAACATTCCTAACATCTTTCGAAGTATTATAGCATCAGAATCAAGTTTATTATTACTGTCTTATATGATTTGAAATTTGTTGTTTTGTGGCAGCTGCACAGTGCAAAGGCATAAAATTACTATAAATTACAAAATAAATGAATAGTGCAAAGAAGGAATAATGGGGTAGTGTTCACACGTTCATGGGTTATTCAGAAATCTGATGCAAAGGTGAAGAAGCTATTATTAAATTGTTGAGTATGAGTCTTCATGCTCCTGCGCTTTCACCATGATCCTAGCAGCAGGGAGAGGGCACGTCCTGCATGTTGATGGTCCTTAGAGATGTATGCTGCCTTCCTGAGGCACTGCCTCTGAATGACGTCCTCCACGGTGTGCGTGTGATGGAGCTGACTGAGCCTCTTGCGATCCTCTGCATTGGAGCCTCCACACCAGGCTGTGATGCAAGCAATTGGCATGCCATCTACTGAAATTTGCAAGAGCTTTTGGTAACATACTAAATCTCTTCAATCTCCAAACAAAGTAGAGTGACTGGCATGCTTTTTTTTTGTGATTCTATCAATGTGTTGGGCTCAGGACAGATTCTCTGAGATGATGACACCCAAGAATTTAACACTGCTCACATTTTCCACTGCTAACCCCTTAGTGGCCCCTCATCAAGCTGCTTTTAAAACAGGGGTTCCCAGCCTAGGGTCCACGGACCCTTCGCTTAATGGTATTGATCCATGGTATAAAAAAGGTTGGAGCACCCTGTTTTAAAGCAAAGCAAGTAATTTAATACATACCATGTGCATGTTACAATGAGTTAAATACACTTGGATGCGTACTTGCTCATTGTTGTATAACATTCAATCATTGCGAATAGTTTAGCAGTAAGCCAAGCAAATGTGGCTGCAATTCTGCATATCCATTAATCATAACCATTTTCAATATGTTACCTTTACAAATTACTTGTTAATATTACTTAACTGACATGCAAGATTATTAAATTTAAAAGCCTTTGTAACAAAGACCCAGCCTTTTTACTGAACTTCTTACACCGCTTTTTTCGGGTTCCAGATCAGGTCCACAGGAGTTAAAGCATTTGGATATTTGGGGCTAACCATAACATCAAACAAACTGCTGATTGCTGTAGTCTGTTGTGACCATTTAGTGAAGCTAAAGTGATTTGGTTGTCAAATTGTAAAGCTTGATGACTTCAAAGCTGGTTTAACTTTCTGAGATGGAAATAAGGGAGAGCTGTGTCTGCAGTGAGCAGTGGGAGTATAAACTACCTTGGGTTCCTATTGTTTCCTCTCCCCCTCAGTTGGCTCCTGCAGTTCAAAGACAATATCTTCTCTTTTCTCAGACAGACACAGGTTCCAGTATATAAACAAGGGGATTCCTGTCAATATTGGCTTTAAAAAACATTTACATGTCTGGGTTTATTTATCAACTGAGGCAAAATAATAACAGCCTACAGGGGAAGAACTTCTCTGCCTTTTAATATTTCAAGCAGAAGGGTTTACAAATATTTTAAAAGGTCAAATAATAGTGTAATTTTAAATATTAATGAATTGTAGAAATCTGGAAAAACAACTGATGTTGGATATATATAATTAAATATCAGAATTTGATAATTCCGGACAATTCTTCTGAAATATTCTTTGAGGTTAAAAAATTTCTAAGTAAGTTATCGACTTAAAAGTTGCTCTTCACAGACATCGCATTGTTCTTCATCCATGATTATTTGAAGTGCTATTATATACCAGATTTCTTTACAGCTGTGTGCAGCTGAATCATTATTCTGACCTGCACATGTAGAGTTGACATTCAGAAGATCAACACTTTATTGCAACTTCACTTTTATTTATTTTGCATAAATGTGCACTCATGTAAATGATCCGTGTTTCCAGTGCTGCACTGACTTGATCTGAACTAATGACTCTGGAGATGTTAAAAGCTTAAAATGTATTTCCTCCTGAAGTAGTAGTTTGAGAGAATAGCAACTTTCGAAGCCAACAGATGTGCAGAATTAGAAGAAAAGAGAAGAAAATAGAAAGAGAGGCAGCAACAACCGAAGCCCGATCTGCCATCTGGAACTACCTGTCCTGAATGCGGAAGAACTTTCAAAGCCAAGATTGGACTCATAAGCCACTTGAGAGCCCATAAATAGATCAATGGAATGAAGACCATCATCTTCGACCTCAAGAGATAGCCACGACAAAAAGCTTAAAGTGTATTTCCTCCTGAAGTAGTTCATGGCTGAGAGAATAAAATAGATCAGTTCTCCAATTTTCAGTCTGTGTTCTTCTTTTCCTTTAACCACCTTTTAAATTTAACAGGATTACATTCAGAGACATTGGCATGGTATAATGTTGCTAGATTTACAGGATTCAGTCAATCAAGTTCAAAGTAAATTTACATATTTTGAGCATGCCCACAAGAAAATGTATCTCAGATGTATATCTGATATATATATATATATATCTGATATATATATATATATATATATATATATATATATATATCTGAGATACACACACACTTCTATATATATATATATACACACACACATAAATAGATATATATCTAACCATACACAACTCTGAATTGAATCTTTCATTGATTCAATTATGGTTATTGAATTATTGAGCATGCCCACAAGAAAATGAATCTCAGAGTTGTATATGGTTAGATATATATCTATTTATGTATTTATGTGTGTGTGTATATATATATATATATATATAGAAGTGTGTGTGTATCTCAGATATATATATATCTGAGAGACATCTTCTTGTGGGCATGCTCAATAGTTCAATAACCATAATTGAATCAATGAAAGATTGTATCAACAGTACAAACAACCAATGTGCAAAAGACAGCAAACTGTGCAAGTACAAAAAGAAAGAAAAAAAGCAAATAATAATAACCGATGAGGGGTTTTCTGTCCCCCATCGGGTTCCTCCTCAGGTGGCGGATTGGGGAAAGCTCTGCTGATATGCAGGGCAGGTGGGAAATAAAATGCCTCCCACAGAGCAAAGCAGAAACAAATCCGGGCACGCCTCTATCCACTTTGGGCAGTGCTCTGGTCAGCATCAGGGGTGGCTGAATCAAAACCTGGCTACAGGTATAAAAAGCAATATGCTTTCACTTTAGAAACAGAGAGATGTCTACGGAAAAGAGCGATACGGCCGCTGCCAGGGGATTGCCAGAGCATGCCTGGAGCTAGCACTGGGTGTGACAGTAAGTGAACTACCTGAGGAGCACTGCTGAATAGGCCGGCAGGCACCAGGAAACCCAAAAAAGAATACAGCCAGCATTCAAAGTTGTCCACCAACACCACAGGCAGCGACTGCTGCAAGTGTTTCTCAGGGTAGCATCCACTTACAACTGCGGCTACTCAAACAGTTAAGAGAAGAAAGGCATGCATGAAGTGGTTATTAGATGTAAACTCATTCATAATGTGTGTACATTATTGAGTAATGGAACTTGAGACTGACGACGGCATACAGGGACAAACTTCATCAACAGTTTATAGCACAATACCCCTTCATGCAAGTAAATGCACAATAATTGTAGATCAATGTCGAGTGATAATAAAAATAACTTAACCCCTATTGACGTATTAAACTAAATAAAACATGGAGTTGCACAAGAGCCAGAAAGCAACCAATCTGAAGACCATGACAGTGCAATATAACAGAATAATGAAGATGCTAACCCCAAAGCAAAGATGAAAATAGAATTAATTCAAGAACTGTTCTACAGCCTGATGTTGATAGAAATGACACAGATGACACAGATTTGATAGAGGTATATAAAATTATGATGGGTATACATAGAGTGAATGCAAGCAGGCTTTTTCCACTGAGGCAAGGGGAGAAAAAAAACCAGAGGACATGGGTTAAGGGTGAGGGGGGAAAGGTTTAAAGGGAACATTATGGGAGGCTTCTTCACACAGAGAGTGGTGGGAGTATGGAATGAGCTGCCAGACGAGGTGGTAAATGCGGGTTCTTTTTTAACATTTAAGAATAAATTGGACAGATACATGGATGGGAGGTGTATGGAGGGATATGGTCCGTGTGCAGGTCAGTGGGACTAGGCAGAAAATGGTTCGGCACAGCCAAGAAGGGCCAAAAAGCCTGTTTCTGTGCTGTAGTTTCTATGGTTCTATGTAGATCCACCACAGAATGCAGATGAGGAAGCTGATCTCACCGACAAAATTATCCTAACATTTAACATCACACTAACAGAATACATGGGCACTGACCTAACAAAAAGACACTACATACCAAAACAAAACATGTCAAGATTGATAATACTCTTAATATTCAGGAAAACTTAAAACATTTGAAGAACTACACACAATGACATACCATGCAGCTTTAAAACAGTGCAGTGCAATGGGTCCAGAATAGAGGCACTCACTAATAGAAACCAATAACTGAGTAATAAAATGAGAACATCGAAATGGCAGAAGAGATTAAGAAACAAAATTGAAACATTAAGAGCAGAAATAGCCCAGCTAATGGAGTATAAAATAGATAACCCAAGCAAGGAAGTTAAGAGAAAAGCTAAGGAAATACTAAGGAAGTATAAGGTCCATACAAGATACCATCAACCTAACGAAAGCATTGTAGAATGTATAGATACACTAAGACAAAAGCTTAGTGCATACAAAGCCAAACTAAATTGTTACACAAAATGTACCAGATGAAGAAAACAGAATTACAGTTCACGAACAATGAAAAAAGTTTAAACGGGACATTAAAACTAAATTTGATGCACCAAATTGTCTCCAACCCTAGCACAGAATTACCAGCAAACACAGAGATAATGAACTTTTGGTCTAATATCTGATCAGACAGGGTAACACAAAATCAAGAAGTAAACTGGATTAGGGAGGAAAAAGAATGCACTCACGCAGTTGAAGAAATGCAAACACCTGAAACTACAATGGATATGCTAAAAGCGGCTATATAAAATACCCACAACTGGAAAATTACCAGCAGTGATAATATTCATAACTAATTGTCTAAAAAGTTCCTTGCTTTCATTTGTGCTTATTAATACATATCAACATTTTTCTTACAAGTCCTGAAAAACTGCCCGAATCTTCAACAAAAAGTAGAAGTATCTCTTACCTAAGGAGAAATTACAAATGACTTATCAAAATATCGTCCTATCACCTGTTCACTAACTATATAAAAAATTGTAACACCATGCATCTCGCAAGGAATCAACACACACTTAGATAACTTAACCATCATATACTTAGAGAAGAGCATAAAAGATTCCATAAGGTATGAAAAGATGCAAAGAGCATCTGATAATAGATTCTGTAATTCTAAATCAAGCCCGGATGAAAAGCAGAAAAAAACAGAAATCTTTCATGTTGTTACATTGACAACCAACAAGCATTTGATTCTATCCCATCTGACTCATGGTTAATCAAAGTTATTAATACATATAAACTATACCCAATACTTGTGAAATTCCTGCAGTATCTGATGAAGCATTGACATATTATAATCACCCTGTCTATTAACAAACAAAAAGAACAATCATCATTGTCAAAATAAACCGAAGCACTTTTCTGGGTGACTCTCTAAGCCCACTATAGTTTTGCCTTATTTTAAGCCCACTCTCTAATTTACTAAATGGGACAAAAATAGGGTCTCAGAGGAATCAAAGGAAGTATACCTTGACATACAGTGGCATACAACAGCTTGGACACCACTGGTCAAAATTTCTGTTACTGTGAATAGCTAAGTGAGTAAAAGATGAACTGATTTCCAAAAGGCATAAAGTTAAAGATGACACATTTCTTTAATATTTTAAGCAAGAAAACTTTTTTATTTCCATCTTTTACAGTTTCAAAATTACAAAAAAGGAAAAGGACCAGAAATTCCATTTTAACTTGATCAGTCCACAGGACTTGTTTCCAAAATGCATCAGGCTTGTTTAGATGTTCCTTGAATAGAACTTCTTGGCCGCAATGAGCAAAGGTATGTTTGCAGAAAAAGAGGGTGCAGAATTTCATGAAAAGAACCCCTCTCCAACTGTTAAGCACGGGGGTGGATCGATCATACTTTGGGCTTGTGTTGCAGCCAGTGGCACGGGGAACATTTACTGGCAGAGGGAAGAATGAATTCAATTAAATACCAGCAAATTCTGGAAGCAAACATCACACCGTCTGTAAAAAAGCCGAAGATGAAAAGAGGATGGCTTCTACAACAGGATAATGATCCTAAACACACCTCAAAATCCACAATGTACTACCTCAAGAGGCACAAGCTGAAGGTTTTGCCATGGCCCTCACAGTCCCCCGACCTAAACATCATCGAGAATCTGTGGATAGACCTCAAAAGAGCAGTGCATGCAAAACGGCCCAAGAATCTCACAGAATTAGAAGCCATTTGCAAGGAAGAATGGGTGAAAATCCCACAAACAAGAACTGGAAGACTCTTAGCTGCCTACGAAAAGCATTTACAAGCTGTGATACTTGCCAAAGGAGGTGTTACTAAGTACTGACCATGCAGGGTGCCCAAACTTTTGCTTCAGGCCCTTTTCCTATTTTGTTATTTTGAAACTGTAAAAGATGGAAATAAAAAAAGTTTTCTTGCTTAAAATATTAAAGAAATGTGTCATCTTTATGCCTTTTGGAAATCAGTTCATCTTTTACTCGCTTAGCTATTCACAGTAACAGAAATTTTGACCGGAGTTGCCCAAGCTTTTGCATGCCACTGTACCTTCTACACATGGATGATTTGAAATTATATGCTCCTTCATCAGTAAAGCTAAAGCAAATAATTCAAGTAGTAGAACTGTTTTTGAAAGATAGAAACATGAAATTTGGACTGGGTAAATGCAGAACATTAAACATAAAGAAAGGTACAATAAAGCTAGTAGAATATAAAACAGAGCAAAAGGATACAACACAACTGACAGATGAATATGAAACATATACTGTAAGTACTTGGCATATCAACAAGCAAGGAAAATAGATCATATTGTGATAAAAGAAAATCATTTGCAGAATTTCTTTCAAGGTTTAAGAAAATCCACCAAACAGAGCTCAATAGGAAAAGTTTAACAAAGGCAATAAACACTTTCATTATACCTATATTAACATATTCTTTTCGCATAATATCTTGTCCAAAACCGATCTGGAAAATTTACAAAGAAAAATAAGAACTGAAATGACAAATTTAATAAAACTCTATGTACACTTGATCATATTTAGATTAACATTACCCGGGACAGAAGAACAAAGAGGACCAACAGACATAAAATAATTACAGAACTATCAGATAAAGCTTATAAGAATATATTTTCATCAATGATAACAGGATTCAGCACTCCATGTGATCATATGCAATTCTGATAAGTACATGCGACTAAACTTAAATGAAAGCACAACCCAGAAAAGTGAAGAAATTATCACTATAAAAGAAAGCGTTAACCAATGGAAGAGCACGACCCTCCATAGAAGACATCGCCATGATCTGAGCAAACTAGATGCCAACAAGGGAGCATCAAACACCTGGCTCAGAGTTGGAGACTTCCTCCTAGAAACAGAGGCTCCTTGCGGCAATAGAGGACAAGGCGTTTAACACAAATAACTATAAAAATACGTGATAAAATACTAACAAGTTCAAGACGATAAATGTAAAAAATGCCAGGAGAAACTAGAAACAATCCAACACATTACAGCATCTTGCAGCAGTTTAACTCAATCTGATTGTTTACACAGGCACAATTACGTGGCAAACATCATTCACCAAATTCTTGCTTTAAAATGCAAACTCATAAAATACATCATACCTTACTACAAATAAAAACCTGATCCAGTTTTATAAATCAGAATCCAACAAGTTGTATTACAACTGATCCATTATTACAGATAGGATAATCCATAATAGCCATCCGGATATAATATTCCAGGATTAACAAACTAGAATAACTTTCTTAATAGATACAGTATAGCCATTCCAGACACACGCAACATACAGAAATCAGTAAGTGAAAAACACAAGAAATATGCTGAACTAAAAGAGGAAATTGAAGCACTGTGGAACATGAATAGCATATACATTGTCCCAATAGTAATTATCTACAACTGGCATCATCCCAAAGTCATTACAAAATAGCATTAACATAGAATAGGCTGTAAATTTCTAGCAATTGAAAAATTTGTGTACTTGGCTATGCCTGTATCTCATGCTTTACCAGCTTGAGCTAAGAAAAAAGAAAAATACAGTAGTAATATTAATAATAGGTAAATAAACAATAAATATCGAGAACATGAGATTAAGAGTCCTTGTAAGCGAGTACTTAAGTTGCGGGAACAGTTCAGTGATAGGGCAAATAAAGTTGAGTGAAGTTGTCCCCTTTGGTTCAGGAGCATGATTGTTGAAGAATTTGTGGTGTGAGTTCTGTGGCTCCTGTTGGCAGCAGTGAGATGTACTGGATGGTGGGCTTCCCTGATGATGGATGCTGCTTTCCTGCGACAGCATTCCGTGTAGAACTGTGCAATGGTAGGAAGGGCTTTACTCGTGATGTACTAACCATATCCACTACTTTTTTGTAGGATTTTCTGTTCAAGGGCAATGGTGTTTCCATACCAGACGGTAATGCAGCCAGTCAATATACTCTTCACTACACATCTATAGAAGTTTGTCAAGGTTTCAGATTCAATGTGAGGAGGTCAGTACTTCCAGCACTGTACCCATATCCTTTCATCATACAGCTTGACGCAGTTCAGAAGGTAGCACTTCCACCACTTCCTGTATAGTGGTCAGGGATGGCAGTAGATGCAGCCCTTGCCAACAAGGTCTTGTGAATAAAAAATTTAAGAATTATGAAAACAGAATCTTCCTGATCTACATAGCTTAGTTGCATGTTTATGTACACAATCTATTGGAAGCATGGGGCTTTTGCAGTAAATGGAGGGATTAGTGATTTTCATATAACCTGATGACTGAACACACAGCAACAGTATATTGGACCTCCAAATATACATCAAATATTGTCAGTAAGACATTGTTGAATGAGCTTGCTTCAATGATGCACTAAATCCACTCCCATAAATACACTGTGATGCACAGATAATTGCTGGAGAAACTCAGCAAGCCAGGCATCATCTATGGAGAGGAATAAACAGTCGATGTTTTGGGCCAAGTCCAAAATATAACCACACCATCCAATTGAGATAGATAGATAAATACTTTATTGATCCCAAAGGAAATTACAGTGTCATAGTAGCATTACAAGTGCACAGACATGCAAATATTAGAAAAGAAGTAAGAAAGAATAAAAAAATAATTTACCTCAAACAGGTTAACGGGGCGGTGGTGGTGGGGGGGGGGGGGGTCATCATTTCCCTGGCTATAGGTTGATTCATTATGGAGCCTAATGGCCGACGGTAAGAATGACCTCAGATACCGCTCTTTAAAATAGTGCAGTTGTCTTAATCGATGACTGAAAATGCTCGTCTGTTCAGCCAAGATGGCATGCAAAGAGAAAGAAACATTGTCCAGAATTGCCAGGATTTTCCGTATGGTCCTTTGTTATATCACAGCCTCCAGTGTGTTCAGTTTGATTCCTATAGCTGAGCCGTCCTTTCTAATCAGTTTATTGAGCCTGTTGGCATCACCCATGTTGATGCCATTGCCCTAGTACACCACCGCATAGAAGATTGTACTGGCAACAACAGACTGGTAGAACATGTGAAGGAAAGGCCTGCATACTCCAAAGGATCTCAGTCTCCTCAGGAAGTAGAGGTGACTCTGGTCCTTCTTGTACACAACCTTTGCATTGGTGCTCCACTCAAGTCTATCATCCAGGTGCACCCCCAGGTACTTGTAGGTCCTCACCACATCCACATCCTCACCATAAATAGTAACAGAGAGTAGCACAGGCTTAGCCTTCCTAAAGTTCATCACCATCTCCTTTGTCTTACTGATGCTGAGCTGCAGATGATTCAGCTTGCACTATTTGACAAAATCCTCCACCAAGATCCTGTATTCATCCTCCCGTCCTTCCTTTATACACCCAGCTATTGCAGAGTCATCAGAAAATTTCTGCAGATGACATGACTCAGTGTTGCATGTAAAGTCTGAGGTATATATTTTCCAATGTTCTATAGATTCAGGATCAGTTCCTGTGGATTGGACGGTAGCTAATGTTATTCCACTTTTTAAGAAAGCAGGGAGAGAGAAAACAAGCAATTATAGACCAGTTAGTCTGACATCAGTGGTGGGGAAGATGCTGGAATCAATTATAAAAGATGAAATAGCAGCATATTTGGATAGTAGTAGCAGGATAGGTCCAAGCCAGCATGGATCTACGAAGGGGAAATCATGCTTGACTAATCTTCTGGAATTTTTTGAGAATGTAACTATGAAAATGGACATGGGAATACCAATGGATGTAGTGTACCTGGACTTTCAGAAAGCCTTTGATAAGGTCCCACATAGGAGGTTAGTGGGCAAAATTAGAGCAAATTGTATTGGGGGTAGGGTACTGACATGGATAGAAAATTGGTTGGCAGACAGGAAACAAAGAGTAGGGATTAATGGGTCCTTTTCAGAATGGCAGGCAGTGACTAGTGGGGTACTGCAAGGCTCGGTGCTGGGACCGCAGCTATTTACAATATACATTAATGATTTAGATGAAGGGATTGAAAGTAACATTAGCAAATTTGCCGATGACACAAAGCTGGGTGGCAGTGTGAAATGTGAGGAGGATGTCATGAGAACGCAGGGTGACTTGGACAGGCTGGGTGAGTGGGCAGATGCATGGCAGATGCAGTTTAATGTGGCTAAATGTGACGTTATCCACTTTAGTGGCAAGAACAGGAAGGCAGATTTCCATCTGAATGGTGTCAAGTTAGGAAAAGGGGAAGTACAACGAGATCTAGGTGTCCTTGTTCATCAGTCACTGAAAGTAAGCATGCAAGTACAGCAGGCAGTGAAGAAAGTTAATGGCATGCTGGCCTTCATAACAAGGGGAGTTGAGTATAGGAAGAAAGAGGTCCTTTTGCATTTGTACAAAGCCCTGGTGAGACCACACCTGGAGTATTGTGTACAGTTTTCGTCTCCAAATTTGAGGAAGGACATTCTAACTATTGAGGGAGTGCAGTGTAAGTTCATAAGGTTAATTCCCGGGATGGCGGGACTGTCATATGTTGAAAGATTGGAGCGACTGGGATTGTATACACTGGAATTTAGAAGGATGAGAGGGGATCTGATTGAAACATATAAGATTATTAAGGGATTGGACACGCTAGAGGCAGGAAACATATTCCCGATGTTGGGGGAGTCCAGAACCAGAGGCCACAGTTTAAGAATAAGGGGTAGACCATTTAGAACGGAGTTGAGGAAAAACTTTTTCACACAGAGGGTTGTGGCTCTGTAGAATGCTCTTCCTCAGAAGGCAGTGGAGGCCAATTCTCTGGATTCTTTCAAGAAAGAGTTAGATAGAGCTCTTAAAATAGCGGAGTTAAGGGATATGGGGAGAAGGCAGGAAAAGGGTACTGATTGTGGATGATCAGCCATGATCACAGTGAATGGCGGTGCTGGCTTGAAGGGCTGAATGGCCTACTCCTGCACCTATTGTCTATTGTCTATTGTCTTTACAGGGTAAATAGGAAGGGGGACAATACCGCCCCCTGTGGACCCCAGTGCTGCTTATAGCCATGTCTGACACACAGCTCTGATGCCACAGAAATTGTGGTCTGCCAGTCAGGTAGTCCATTATCCAGGATACAATGGAAGTGGTAACCTGCATTGAATGGAGCTTTTCCTCCAGCACTGAGGGCAATTGTATTGAAGGCATTTGAGAAATCAAAAACCATGGTCCTCACAGTGCTGCCCTGCTTATCCAAATGGAATTTGACTCTGTTCAGCAGGTAGGTGACACCATCATCCAATATACTCCAGTAGGCAAACTACAGGGGATCGAGGGCTGATCTGACCAGGAGTCAGAGGGGAGCCAGGACCGGCCTCTTTAGGGTTTTCATAATGTGTGAGGTCAGGGCCACTGGATGGAAGTCATTCAAGACTTTCGGTCGGCCCTTTTTGGGTACTGGGACCACACATTGCTGTTTTCACACAGTCGGGACCCTTTCCAGGCTGAGACTCAGATTGAAAACGTGTTGGAGAACTCCACACAGCTGCTCAGCACACTCCTTCAGGACTTTGGGGTTCACACCATCTGGTCCCAATGCTTTCCTGTGAATGAATTATAGAGACAAAAAGCACTACAGCACAGAGACATGCCCTGATGTCCACTTAGGCCATGCGAAGTATTAATCTGCCTTGTCCATGGACCTGCACATGGACCACAACCCTCCATACCCTTACCAACCGTGTACCTATCCAAATTTCTCTTAAATGTTGAAATCTAACCCGCTTCCTCCACTTCCACTGGTAACCTGTTCCACACTCTCACCACCCTCCGACTGGAGTTCTCCCTCATGTTCCCTTTAAATGTTTCACCTTTAACCAATCACCTCTAGTTCTAGTCTTACACAACCTCAGTGGAAAAAACCTGCTTGCGTTTACCCTAACTATACCCCTCATAATTATGTGTACCCCTATCAAATCTCCCATCATTTTCCTGCACTCTAGGGGATAAAGTCCTAACCTATTCCAACTTACCCTATAACTCAGGCCCTCAAGTCCTAGCAACATCCTTGTAGATTTTCTCTGCATCCTGACATCTTTCCTATAGGTAGATGACCAAAACTGTATACAATACTCCAAATTAGGCTTCACCAACATCTTATAGAATTTTAACATGACATCCCAACTCCTGTACTCAATACATTGACTTACGAAGGCCAATATCCCGAATATTCTTTATGACCTTATCTACCTGTGATACACTTTCGAAGAATTATGGTTCTGTGTTCCAAGATCCCTCTGTTCTTCTGCACTCATCAGTTCCCTACTGCTCACAGTGTAAGTCCTACCTTGGCTGTCTTCCCAAAGTGCAGCACCTCACACTTGTCTACATTTAATTCCATCTGCCATTTTCAGCCCATTTCTCCAGGTGGTCCTCACTGACTAGATTGCCCCAGTTCCATGTTATTGCATTATCAACCAGATCGTTGATATAGATGGCAAACAACAACAAACCCATCACCAATACCTATGGTGTACCACTCTACTACCATACTCTGGCTTCTCCCACGAAGCCACTGTCAAATCAAGTTTACTACCTCATCTTGAATGCCAAGCAAGTGAACCTTCTTGACTAAGTTCCCAAGAGGGACCATGTCAAAGACCTTGCACCACATCCACCACATATAGTCATTGCCAAGTTCACAAGGCCAGCAGGCCAGTTTGGCTAGTGGAACAAAAGATGGCAAGAGGGCATAGGTGAATCACGGTGATGTGCTGTGGGCAGCTTACAAAACTTATGCGTATACTTCTTTTGAACCTCTCTCACTGCAATCTGCAGCCTGTAATTTGCCTTTAAGTAATGTACTTTTGAACCTTATTATTAAACTAGTGATTTCATGATCTGAAGGACTTGGCAGACTTAACTCACAAGCATTCAGGTATAGCAACTTTAAGTCAATGAAAGTACATTGCAATGGCCCTAAGAGAGAGAGGAGGGGAAGACTCCAAGCTGGACTGAAACACAGGGGGATGCAATTTCCTCTAACCAGCATTTTATTAGCAAATGTACAGTTGCTGAAGAACAAGATTGAGGACCTATGGCGAAGATTGCTGACTTGGATAGAAATGAGAAATTGCTGCATTCTGTTTTTCAGAGAGAATGGCTCACTCTGGACACGCAGGATATGTTATTAAGGCTTGATGGCTTCTAGATACACAGGATGAACTGAACTGCTGATTCAGAGGAGGCAAAAGATGTTACATAATAAACTGTTCGTGGTGATCAGATGCAGCAATCTTGTGGCACTCTTGTTCCCCTATCCTAGAACATCTAATGAATAAGTGTCGACTGTTCTACTTCCCAAGAGAGCTCTGCTCCATGATCCTGATTACAGTTTACATCCCACCAAAGGCCAATGTTAATCAGGCACTCAAGATGTCAAAAGCTGCCATCAGCAAACAAGAAACAACTTGCCCTGACTCCTTTCAAATCATTGTCGGGGAATTAAATCAGGCTTGTTTGTAGAAATTTCTGCCCAATTTTCATCAATATATAACCTGCTGCACCAGGGGTAACAACACACTCGACCTCTGCTATATGGACCAATGCCTATCGGTCCATTCCTAGATCGCGTTTCGTGAAATCTGATCACTTGGCTGTCCTTCTCCTACCTGCATACAGGCAGAGGCTAAAAAGCAAGGCTCCAGAGATAAGCACAACAAAGAAGTGGTTACAGGAGGCAATAGAGCAGTTACAGGATTGCTTCAAGTCGGTGGACAGGGCTGTGTTCAAGGACCCATCAGTTGTAGACAAGTGTGTCCACACAAAATCATTGAATCTGTACAATTCTCTGCCCAATGAAGCAGTGGAGGCTACCTCAGTAAATGTATTTAAGACAAGGTTTTTGTATAGTAGGGGAATTAAGGGTTATGGGGAAAAGGCAGGTAGATGGAGATGAGTCCATGATCATATTGAATGGCAGAGCAGGCTCGACAGACCGGATGACCTACTCCTGCTCCCATTTCTTATGTTGTTATGTAGAGTCTTACCCAACCAGAAGCTCTGAATGAAACATAAAGCCCGCAATCTACCAAGAGCCAGATCAGTGACATTCAGGTCTGGCGACCAAGGTCCAGGTACAACCTCTGGGAAGCCACCTCAGTGCAACGTGGCAATTCCAGAACAAACTTGAATCACTGAAGGATGCTTGACAGCTGTGGCAGGGCTTGAATGCCATCACCTCCTACAAAGTGAAATCAAGCGCCATAGGTGACAAGAAGGCTCCACTCACAGATAAGCTCAGCGCCTTCTATGCTCGCTTTGACTGTCAAAACATGAAGAAATCTTCACGCACTCCCATAGCTGCTGATGATCCTTTGGTTTCAACCTCTGAGGCCGATGTGATAGAATCCTTCAGAAAGGTGGACATACAGAAAATATCCAGCCCAAATGGGGTACTTGGCAGAGTTCGAAAGACCTGTGCTGATCAACTGGCAGGAGTGTTCACTGATATCTTTAACTTCTCAATTCAGCAGTCTGAGGTACCCACCTGCTTCAAGCAGATTTCACTTATACCACTGTCTAGGAAGAACCTGGTAAGCTACTTCAGAGACCGTTGTCTAGTAGCACTTACATCCACTGGGATGAAGTGATTTAAGAGGTTAGTGATGAAGTATATCACCTCCTGCCGGAGAAGTGATTTGGATCTGCATGACAGGTCCACAACAAATGCCATTATTTGGCAAATTAAACACACGGACAGCAAAGGTGCATACATCAGAATGCTCTTTATCAGCTATAGCTCAGCATTCAAAGCTACGGCAGCACCTCCACTTCCTTAGAAGTTTGCAAAGATTTGGCATGACATCTTAAACCCTGACAAACATGTGTGGTGGAGAATATATTGACAGGTTGCATTGAGGCCTAGTATAGAAACACAGATGGCCTTGTATGGGAAGTCCTACAAAAAGTAGTGAACGTGGACCGGTCATTATGGGTGAAGCCCTCCCCACTACTGAGCAGGTCTACACGGAGGAGCACCCATCATCAAAGACCCCCACCACCCTGGCCATGCTCTCATCTCGCTGCTGTCAGCAGGAAGAAGCCTCAGGACCCAGACCTCCAGGTTGGGGAACAGTTATTATCCCTCAACTATCAGGCTTTTGAACCAGTGGGGGATAACTTCACTCGCCCCCATCGCTGAAGTGTTCCCAGAACCAATGGACTCACGTTCCAGGCCTCTTCATTTCATGTTCTCATTGATTGTACTGGCTCACATTGATTGTTTGACTGACTGATTGTTTGATTGTTACATGCTCCAGAACAAATAATGTTGCAGTTCAGAAATTAGAGCCAGAGCAAGTTTCCTTAAAATAAAATATGTGCTTAGTGACAAATGAGAATAAGAATTTTACATGTTTGTAACTTTTTCCTTATGGAAGGGAATAACTAAATTATTCCAAAGAGGAATTTTCAATTGCTTTTTCATTAATGTGCCAAACAGTATAAATCAGTGGTCCCCAACCACCGGGCCGCAAAGCATGTGCTACCAGGCCTCGAGGAAACAATATAATTTGGTGATATGAAACGATATGAGTCAGCTGCACCTTTCCTCATTCCCTGTCACGCACTGTTGAACTTGAACACCACACCCCCCAACTCCCGGTTGGCTGGTCCGCAAGAATATTGTCAATATTAAACCCGTCCGCGGTGCAAAAATGGTTGGGGACCCCTGGTATAAATTAACAGTAGGGAACAGAATCATGAAGTGAGTCCCCTTAACAAGTATTGTGTTCATAAGTCTGCTTAGCATTGTAAAAGAAAATCAGGTGTCTTACATGTGAACATATTTAAGAAAATAAACTTACATTTGTTCAATGACTTTTACAACTTCAATGATCCAGATGTGTTTTATTTCTTGGCTAAGGAATTTTTTCTGTAGGAAGAGTGGCAACTAGTTTCTGTGGAACAAGATCAAGGAGCAACAGGGAGAAGAAACTACTTAACTCTTTAGTAACTACAAGAGGAGGTTTAAATTGGACAGGACACTAGAAAAGCTTGTTTACTCCTTATCATCTCTGAGAAAGGTAGGATTTTAGTTTGGCGTTTCATCTGAAAGGCTTGAAACTCCACATTCAATGATGTTTGTCTCCAGTTAAATTGTCAGAAATACAGCAACACACATCAAATTTGCTGGTGAACGCAGCGGGCCAGGCAGTATCTCTAGGAAGAGGTACAGTCGATGTTTCGGGCTGAGACCCTTCGTCAGGACTAACTGAAGGAAGAGCTAGTAAGAGATTTGAAAGTGGGAGGGGGAGGGGGAGATCCAAAATGATAGGAGAAGACAGGAGGGGGAGGGATGGAGCCAAGAGCTGGACAGGTGATTGGCAAAATGGATATGAGAGGATCATGGGACAGGAGGCCCAGAGAGAAGGAAAAGTGGGAGGGGGGAACCCAGAGGATGGGCAAGGGGTATAATTAGAGGGACAGAGGGAGAAAAAGGAGAGCAAGAGAAAGAACGTGTGTATATAAATAAATAACGGATGGGGTACAAGGGGAGGTGGGGCATTAGCGGAAGTTAAAGAAGTCAATGTTCATGCCATCAGGTTGGAGGCTACCCAGACGGAATATAAGGTGTTGTTCCTCCAACCTGATGTGTGTTGCTTGAATTTCCAGCATCTGCAGAATTCCTCGTGTTTATGTCAGAAATACAGCATCTTTATACACGACAGGTTTCCATTAACAGAATTAAAGTAATGATCAGAAAATCTGCTTTATAACGTTGGTGAGGAATAAATTATCAGTCAAGGTGACATGCACCTGACGTATAAGCAGGGAAATTCCAGCCATCAGGCACTCATAGCTCGGCTTGTTTTGGACTTCTGCACATGTTCCAGTAAAAGTTGAAATATATACAGTAATAACACTGAGATCGGATGCTGGAGTCAGAGTTTGGTATCTTATATAGATGTTGTCACTCCTTTCATTCCCTCGGTATTCCTTCAGATTTTTGTACTCTCCATTTTTGAATTGTAACTTCAACCCATAGCCTTACCAACTGATCAATTATAGGACCATAGGACCATAAGATAGAGGAGCAGAAATAGGCCATTTGGCCCTTTGAATCTGCTCTGCCATTTCATCACGGCTGATACAATTTTCCTCTCAGCCCCAGTCTCCTACCTTCTCCCCATATCCCTTCTCACCATGACCAGTCAAGAATCTATCAACCTCTGCCATAAATATACATAAAGACATGACCTCCACAGCTGCTTGTGGCAAAGAGTTCCACAGATTCACCACTCCCAGGCTAAAGAAATTCCTCCTCATCTCCATTCTAAAGAGATGCCCCTCTATTCTGAAACTGTGTCCTCTGATCTTTGACTCTCCCACCACAGGAAACATCCCCTCCACATCCACCCTATCAAGGCCTTTCACGATTCAATAGGTTTCAACGAAGGTACCCCTCATTCTTATGAATTCTAGTGAATACAGGACTCAGAGTCATCAAATTCTCTTTATATGACAAGCCATTCGATCATGGAATCATTTTTGTGAACCTCCTGTGAACCTTCTCCAGTTTCACCACATCCTTTCTAAGATAAGGGGCCCAAAAAGCTACTCACAATACTCCAAATGAGGCCTCACTGGTGCTTTATAAAGTCTCAACATTACATCCTTGCTTTTATATTCTAGTCCTCTTGAAATGAATGTTAACATCATATTTGCCTTCCTTACCACAGACTCAACCTGCAACTTAACCTTTAGGGAATCCTGCACAAAGTCCCTTTGTGCCTCAGCTTTTTTTTTATTATCTCTCCATTTAGAAATTACTCAGCCTTTTCATTTCTTCTACCAAATTGCATGACCATACACTTCCTGACACTGTATTCCATCTACCATTTCTTTGTCCATTCTCCTAATCTGTCTAAGTCCTTCTGTAACCTCCCTATTTCCACAAAATTACCTGCCCCTCCATCTATATTTATATTGACCACAAACTTTGCAACAAAGCCGTTAATTCCATCACCTAAATCATTAACATATAATGTAAAAAGAATCAGTCCTATACAGACCCCTGTGGATCACCATTAGTCACTAGTAGCAAACCAGAAAAGGCTCCTTTTATTCCCACTCTTTGCCTCCTGCCAATTAACCATTGTTTTATCCATGCTAGAATCTTTCCTGTAATACCATGGGCTTGTAGCTTGTTAAGCAGCCTCATGAGTGGCACCTTGTCAAAGGCCTTCTGAAAATCCAAGTACACAATGCCAACAAATTCTCCTTTGTCTATTCTGCTACTCATTTAGAGGATTAACATCAACAGGAGCCTGCTGGGCTGGATGGACTGCTTCAGTATTGTAATTGATATGTAACTCTTAACTAACTCCCTCAATGGCCTCTAAAATCCCTCTGTCTCTTAATAATTGGTTCCTCCATTGGAGATCCAATCCTCATGTAGTCCCAGTAATATTTATTGTTAGACGTAAATTCTGCCTGGTGGGATTATCTTCAGAATTATCACTGATCAACTCTTCAAATTTTTCCAAGTGGCATTACCAATTACAATGCAAACTTATAGCAACCAGTTTGATAACATATAGGAGCTATGTTTGAACAGAGTTCCCAAGACAGTAAAACACATAATCCCCTAAAAGTGATCAGAACAAATGCCATAACTTTATTGCCTTTACCCATGCCGAAAGCTGTGCCACTACCAGCACAGTTGATATGAATTTACCAATATATTCCTTGAGAATTATTAATTCTATAGTGTCTTGAAAACATTAGCTTGCCTTTGTGGAAATGTGTAACCGAGATGCTTGCTTAACTAATGATAAGACTCTTGGGTGTAAGGTGTTTTAAATATTGGACATCATATTGTCTTGACATGTTTTTGTTTGGTTGGCCACAAGCATGGTTTTTAGAGCAAGTTTTCAGAGTGAAGCCTCTTTGAATACATTGTGGAAATCAGAGAAAGTGAACTGAATACTACCTGACAAATAAACTCTTCTTGGACTTCAAGTTGGGTACAGGTATCGATTATAACCGACGTTTCGATGACAAGCTCTGCTATCTTCTTCAGAGATGATGTCTGGGCATGTCTGGTCTGGTGGTATTTATGCCCCTGTATTCCCTGCCTCCTGATTGGTTACTCCTCATCCAATTAGATTCCTGCTTTCCCAATTTGTTTACAATCGAATTCCAGTTCTTAATTAGTGTGAGACCTTTTGTCTTTGTTAAAATTCTTTTCCTCTAGTTTTATTGGATGAGGACTAAGCAATCAGGAGGGATGGAAAACAAGCGTATAAATTCCACTGGACTAGACATACCCAGGCATCATACCTGAATATGATGGCAGAGTTTATCATCAAAACATTGGTTATAATTGATACCAGTACCTGGCTTGAAGCCTGAGAAGAGTTTATTCGTCATATATGCAAGAAAAGCACTAGATCCTTGAATATTTCCTGGTATTTTACAATTGAAATTTTCTTTGTGCTGTATTTAATAATATTGTAATAAAACCAGCCTACATTTTACGCAATTTTATTACTAACATTAGTTTGATTTAGTATCATGGTTTATGAGCTTATGTTTTAAAAAAGAATTGCAAGTGCCTGCTTTCTCAGCATCTTGTTTCTTCAGATTGTGGAATATTTAGGTTACAGAAAGAATCTTTCATGTCAAGGATCCACTTGTAGCATCAAACTTTCCCAGTTCAACTGGGAAAATAATAAAGCCCTTATAATGTGCTTCAGTTCCAGTCTTAGCAGAACACCCCTTCTGTACCATTAGATAAATTTTTCTACAGCAGCTCCCATTCCAAGACAGCACAGAAGATGATTTGTATGATCTTTCACCTGGCCAAAAAAAACAGAAGTGGATGAAGCAAAAGGCATTTGAAGTTCAAATGATAGTGAAATTCAAATGTTGTGCATCTAGTTGTAATTTAAAACTTCGTTTAAAGAATGGAACAGCCTTTCCGATGACTAGGTTAACAAAGAGAGTAGTGTTCAATGGCACAGATTGTTCCATTGATTATGGTTGGAAAATTGAAATAACAGATTCAGGTCTGTAGTCAACATAATTTTGTATTTCCCTGAATAAATTACTTTTTTGATTCCAAGGTAAACTCAGCTTTGTATAACAATTAAATCTTGAAAAATAAAATGTTTGGTGGTATTTGCAGTGTACTGATTAAAATGAATTTTCCTCCTGTTTGTATTGTTTAAACTTCAAATGCCTTTTTCATCATCTAATACCTTTTTTGACCAGGTGAAAGGTCATGCAAATTTCTTTAAACAGAACTTTATTAGTTCCTCCTTTGCACTGTAGGAGCCTTATTAATTGACTCCTTGTGTCGACATGCTAAGTGAATGCTGAAGTCATGTGGAAAATATCACACAGGCAGCAGACAAGCTGCTGCTTTCAGTCTCTGTTGTCTCTCATCATTCACTTAAAATGTTACATTCTTTGCGTTGAGCTGTCTTTCCTGTTGCTATGTACCACTTGAAATGTCTTCTTTCAGGAAAGATTCTAGAAGTGACTCTGTCACTGTCACTTTCCACTCATTAGATGAGTGGATGCAGAAGGGTTTAGGTGTTCTGTGCACGAACCACAGCAATTTCGCAGGCAGGTTGAGCAAGCAGCTACGAAGGCAAATGACATGTTGCTTACTGCAAGAGAGCTGGAGTTTAGAAATAGGGAAGTGTTGTTATAATTTCACTGGCAGATGGTGAGACCGCAATTGGGCTACTGTGCAAAATTAAGAAAGGATATACAGGCGTTGGAAGTAGTCCAAAAAATATCCGCTGAGCTAATTCCTGGCATGTAAGGGTTGTCCTGGTTAAATAAATTAAACGTTTATTGTTTGGAGTTTAGCAGAATGAGGGGTGATTTGTTGAAACATGTAGGATACGGAGGGCATGACAGAGAGGACATCAAAATGCTTCCACTAAAAGGAGAATTTCAAATGAAGGGACGTAGTTACAAGAGTAGGCTACAGTCATTTAAAGCTGAGGTGCACAGTATCTTCTTTCCACTGAAGGTAGTGAATTTTTGCGATTCCCTGCCTAGAGAATTGAGGAGGCTAGGTCTTTGGAGTTAGTCAATGAGGAAGCAGATACATTTTGGAAGATTACAGAAGTGAGAGCTATGGGGGAGCTGACAGCAGAGGAGATGAAGCCTGGATTAAGTCAGCTATGATCATATAGAACAGTAGGACAGGCTTGAGCGGCCAAGAGGCATATTCCTGTTCCTATCCCTATTTCTATTTTCTGGTGTTCCAACCAGAAAATATGACACCCTGCTCTGATCATCAGAACCTACGGCCTAGTACATCACTAGGACAAAAGTCATTGAATAGATTTTCATTTTACTTTATCCTACTGTATGTATTTTATTACCAAATACCTTTAAAATTATCTTATGTTTATGAATGTTCAAATGCCAGTTGACCAAACCTATTTTTCTTACTTTTATGAGTTCTTAGTTTGCCTAAAAATATTTATTAGTGAATTAGTATTAGTGATTGCTTTTAATGCAGTGCTAGCACAAGACTGGGACCCAGGACAATTTAGTTCGAGATCTTGTTTTCATTTCACGAATTCCTTCCCTGCTGATGTCAGGAGGAAAGTGGCAGATTGTCTGCGAGAGGGACATGAAGATCAGGAGAGCAAAGAAGGGCTTGCCACTGGGCAAGTACATTGTGGCAGTGTGGCCACTAGGAAGATGGAAGTCAGGATTAGGAAGGCTGCAGGTTTCCTTACGGATTAGCCCTTCTCTTCCTGCAGTAACATTATTTATTTTGAAGACTGCCTCTATCCCTCCTTATACCTTCCTTCCTCACACCTAGGTTAACTGCACCCAAGATCTCACTGATATGTCTGCTTAAATTCATGAGGTTTTGGGGATCTCCAGTAATAAGCCTATCAATGATTGAGATAGAGACATAGATTTTGAGAGTCTATGCATCCAACATCTTCTCAAGCAGAGCACTTCAGATTGCAGTCGCCCTCTGATTGAAAAGTATTCCTCCTCAAATTTCCTCCAAACTTTTATTCCTACCTCAAATTTAGATCCTCTGGTTTCAGGCATCTGTGTCATGGTTTCTTACTCCCTACCTCATCTGCAACATTTCATAACTATGTATCAGAAACACTTCATCCACCCATCTTCCTCTACTCTGAAGAAAACAAACCCAACCCATCCAATATCTCCTCAAAACTGCAACGTTTCATATCAAGCAACACTCCATCACTTGTTAATTTTCTCTGTTCCATCTACAAGGCCCCAGGTCTTTCTGGAATGCAACAGGCTGTAATCTCTCTCCATTTAAGCATTATTCTTCTGCTTCGTCATCCTTCTTGTCAAAATGGATAATATCACATTAACTGTCTGCTCACTTATTTAAATGTTGTCCATATACCCCGCAGATTCTTTATATCCTCATTATTTCACAGCTTTATTGATTAACAAATTTATCGACAGTGCTGTCTGACCCTTCATATGATTCATTAGGATGGTTTATAAATATGTGAGACCTCAGCACTGATCCCTATGACACTTATTACATACTTAAAGAGATAGGACATAAAAAATATCTATGGGTATGAAGAGGAGAATACTAAAATAAGGCATTGAATTCGAGGATCAACCATAACATACCTAATTGTGGAGCAGTTAGGCCAAATGGTCTATTCTTACATCTATTTCTCTTTTTCCATACTTTCATATGAGAACATTGTGAGAATTGGCAGGAAAGTGGAGCGTAGGCCAATAGTTATATCAGCCATGATTTTATTAAACAGCAGGCAGGCTTAAAGGCCACATGGCTTGGTTTTGCTTATGTCTTTTTATATCTGACAGGTCAACGACCTGACTGATATAAGCAATGAAAATTAGAACCAGTTAAGGCAGGATGTAAGACTCAGCATTCCACCTTCTTCTTTCATACTGGATAATCATTTAAAGCTTCATTCCAACTTGCATTGAAATGAACTGCTAAAAGAAATCTCAACAGTATTTTGGTACTGCAATTTGATATGAGAATGATCCATTTGTTTATTTGCAACAAGCGTTAAAGTGTTGGTGGAGATGTCTGGATTATTTCTAGGATTTGAAGTAACACACACAAAATACTGGAGGAAACCAGCAGGTCAGCAGCTATGGAAGGGAATAAAGAGTGGATGTTTTGGACTGAAACCCTTCATTGGGAAGTTAGTCCAAAACGTCCATTCTTTATTCCTTCCCATAGATGCTGCCTGACCTACTGAGTTCCTCCAGCATTTTGTGTGTGTTACTCCGGATTTCAACCTCTGCAGTATCGCTAGTGCTTAGAATTTGAAATATCTTGAATTACAGAGGGGAACGTTCTGAGAACTCTGAGGTAAGTCCCAGGATCTGGAAGGTGCAGGATCAACCATTATCTAACGTATGGACTATACTAACTGTTTACAAACATAGAAACGATTCTCAAGAATCACTGTATGTAGAAGGATGAGCT
Source organism: Mobula birostris (assembly GCF_030028105.1). Lineage (NCBI taxonomy): Eukaryota > Metazoa > Chordata > Chondrichthyes > Myliobatiformes > Myliobatidae > Mobula > Mobula birostris. The sequence continues at coordinate 44,916,732 of NC_092373.1, read as the reverse complement.
GCCCTGTTCAGATGGGCCTTATGCAGTACATCCTGGCCTGTGGACAAGTCTGTTGGCCTTTGGCTACTTATGATGTTTTTTAAGACTTCCAATACGAGATATTCAGCAATTATCCAAATATAACTTAAGGTAAATGCTATCTTCCCTAACTTGTAAGGTACCTTATACAATAATGTGTAAAAGACTTAGACAAATATATATAGTTAGGGTGCCTAGCCATATATGCATACCTAAGACTTTTGCGCAGTACTGTAGTAAATTCACGTATTGCACTGTACTGCTGCCGTAAAAAAAAGTCATGATCTATATGAGTGATGATAAACCTGATTCTGATATGGGTCTCTTTTGTGGACTGAGAGTGGGAAGGGGGCAGGGAGAGGAGAATCATGGTTGAGAAAAGGAGAAGGGAGAGGGGAGGAAGCAGGAACCACCAGAGAGACATTCTGTACGATCAATAAATCAATTGTTTGGAATCAAATAACCTTTCCAGGTGTTTCAGGGCTGGGTGTGTCTTCACCCATGCAATCCCCTGCCCCTGACACTCCTTCTCCACCATTTGTCCCACATATATCCCATGGCACCTCCACTATCACCATACCCAACATCCATTGCTCCCACCAGATTTACATACTAGCTCTCCGCTCCACACTGACAAGTACAATACAGTGCAAAAGTCGTAGGCACCCTTGCTCTATATGCCCTTTATTTCACCAATCGACTTCCCAGCTTGTTACTTCAGCCCTCCCTCTCTCCTTGTTTCACCTATCACCTACTACCTCATATTTCCTACTTCCCTCCCCCACCTTCTTCATCTGACTGCTCATCTTTTTTCTTCAGTTTTGATGAAGGGTCTCGGTCTGAAATGTTGGCTATTAACTTTTTCCATCGATGCTGCCTGGCCGGCTGAGTTCCTCCAGCATTGTGTGCGTGTTGCTTATATACGTGCCCATGACTTTTGCATAGTACTGTATTTTGGAAATATGTTTGATAGCTCGCTAATAATTACGGAGAATTAAGGTAATCAGCTTTATTATTGTCATGTGTATGGAGAAACTGTCTACTGTTCAGACAGATCAATTCATTAAAACAGTGCATTGAAGTAGTACAAGTTAAAACAATAACAGAATGCAGAATAAAGTATCACAGTTACAGAGAAAATGCAGCTCAGATAGACAGAAAAGTGCAAGGTCATCAGAAGGTAGACTGTGAGTGAAGAGTCCATCTTATCATACCAGGAAACCATTAAATGTTTTTATATCAGCTGGATAGAAGCTGTCCTTGTGCCTGATGGTATAAGCTTTCAAGCTTTTGTGTGTTCTGCCAATGGGCGGGGAGGATAGAGGATAACTGGGTAGGTGGGGTCTCTGATTATGCTGGCTGATTTACTGAGCGAGAAGAATAGACAGAGTTCATGGAGGGGAGACTGGTTTTCATGACGTGCTGAGCTGTATCCATGACTCTCTGTTGTTTATTGTGGTCACAGGCAGGGCAGCTACCATACAAGCTATGATATATCTGGATAGAATGCTATCCATGGTTCATCAATAAAAGCTGGTAGAGTCAAAGGGAATATGCTAAATTACTTTAGTCTCCTGAGGAAGAGGAGGTACTGGTGAGCTTTCTTTGCCATGGCATCAATGTGGCTGAACCAGAACATGTTCATTCCTAGGACCTTAAAGCTTGCAACCTTCTCAACCCCTGCATCATTGATGAAAATTGTAGGATGCACATGGCCTCCCTTTCTTAGGTCAGTGACCAGTTCTTTTGCTTTGCTGACATTGAGGTAATGTGTTGTCATGACTCCTTGCTTCTAGGCTTTCTATCTCCTTTCTGTACTCTGAATCATCATTATTTGAGATATGGCTCACTGCAGTGGTGTCATCTGCAAACTTGTAAATGGAGTTGGAGCAGAATGTGGCCATGCAGTGGTAAATGGACAGGGCATAGTTGGGTGAGCCCTGTGGAGCATCAGTGTTGAGGATAATTGTGATTGAAGTGTTGTTCCCCATCCTTACTGATTATGGTCTGCTCATCAGGAAGGCAAAGGTCCATTTGCAAATGGAGGTGTTCAGTCCCAGGTTGAAGTGTTTGCATTGAGTTAGCTTGGAATTATAGCATTGAAGTCAATAAACAATAGTCTAATGTAGGTGGCTTTTAAGTGAGAAGCACTGCAAAAATAGCCTTGAGATTCTTGAGGATGGAGAAGAAATCTCTCGGGAGAATTATTCTCAGGAGTCAGAGAATGAAAAGGGTTTCTAATCTTCGAAAGAGTAGCAGAGGGAGGTTAGAAGTACTTGATCTTATTGGAATATGGTGACTCGAAGAACGGGACTGAAAACTTTGGAGTGTAGGAGACTAGAATCCAGACAAATTTTTATCTCTACAAGTCCAAACCTTTTTGAACTTGTTTATGATTCTTTTTAATCCTCAGGTACCCATGTCACCACTTTCCTCATTTTTAAATAATTCCTGCTTTTAATCTCTTCAGGCATTTCTGCATGCATTTTCTGCTGTTTTGAATTAAGTGCTGGAACATTATGGACAGATGGTTCCCTTTGGTGTCATGACCACAATTGCTTGGGTTTAACAATTTGCAATTTTTTCATTTAACATCAATTTTCACAATTCAGATTGATTATATAAGATGCTCTAAAGCTATTACTTATATAGCTTCTCAAGTTTCTGTGCATAAGATAAATCTTCATTAACTCTCAAATACCATACTGGAAAATGGTTAATTACATTGTTGACAACAGTAAACAAAAATTGATTTTTCATTTGCACTTTCACAGTTTATTTTACAACCTTCCCAAGAAAGCAATGATTATAGACCTTGCTACTCACAAGCTCCTGTTGTGACAAATGAAAGATGAGCATGAAATAAAGCTTCGTCAATTCAGTCATCACTTTCCTAAATCCCTTGTAAAGGTAAATAAACCCTCAAACCCTTCTGGGATAGAAAAACAAAACTTTTTACTTCAGGTGCTGATTGATGCACAGAAAGCATGAGAAGCAAAATGTCAAAGTATTCTTGGTCATAAAAATCTGATAATATTTATGAAATCTCTGAAACTGTATGTTTTCAGTATACTTGGATTAAATTGAAAGTTCTCTACAAGTTCTTGGGGGAAACATAGAAGCTGAAATTGAAGTATTAAGATATTCGGAAATCAGACGTTGTTTGGGAAATAACAAATTTATGGCATGAATTCTGATAAAAGGGAAGAAGCAGTGTTAATGCTACAGGTGGCTGACCTTTTGTCAGAGCTATTCAGTTCTGATACAAATCGGAAAAGCTGAAATTACCCCTTAGTCTTCTAAATTCCTGTGCAAAGTTCCATCAAAACCTTCTTCCTTTGTCAAATAGTGGGTATCCATTTGCCATTTTCCAGTCCCCCCTGACCTTTCCGGAACTTGGGGTAGATTGTAACCTATGCATCCACTGTGTCTGCTGCCACTTTCTTTAAGACCTTAGAATATAAGCCAGCAGGTTCAGATGACTTGTTGGCCTTTAGCTTCATTACTTGCCAAGGTCCGTTTGAAATATTGTAGGAGGAGAAGAGAGGAAAATATGCTATTGATGGTACAGTTGTACATTGGTGAAATTAATCTATTAATTATGGAGGGTTCTGGTGTAGAAGGAGAGAACAAAGGGAACCCTATTCCTGTTTAGGAGAGGGGATGATAGGGTGACTACAGAAGTGCAAGAAGTGCAAATGGACGTCATTGAGAGCCCTTTCAACTATAATGCAAAGGAAATGGCTGTTAAGGAATAGGAAGGACAACTGAGAAGAATTAGTGTCATCATCAAAAGATATGCAACAAGAACTGAGGATGTGGAGAGTTCTTTCAAGAAGCAGAGCGGAAGAGAGCATAACCAGGATAATTGTGGAAGCCTATGGGACATTGGTCACTGCCCTGTCCCCTGAGATGGAGATAAAGAGCCGAACAAACAGAAGTGTCAGAGATTGATCTTGCAATTGATCATGCAAGGTGGAAATTGCCAGATTATCCAGTTTGCATACTTTTGGTTCTTAAAAGTTTAGCCCTGTGAAGTTACAATTTATACCAGGGACAAAAGCTTCGATTCCCCAGAGCATAAAATAAGGAAGAACGCAGTTATCTGATTTTCCTTCCATGAGAGTCAATCAAATTGAAGGTTGAGCAGCGCTTAATTAATTGTCTACTAAATACTGTTCACTTTTGCCTCTACTAAAGATAAATGTTCTGCCCATACATCTATATATTTTCAGAAAAATCACAGAAATGATGCCAAATAATTCCCTCAAAATCTGCATATTTATCTAGTATTGCATTTAATTTTGACATGACAATAAGCAAAATAACTGCTATAATTTAAACAAAAAGTTAGAATGAAATCTGCAGGTTATTTCTTTCTCAGTGTCAGGACCTTCCCTCAGTGAAGAAGGCTGTTTATAGACAGCAGTAGCTAGTGTTGAGTGATATAATGAAAGATGAAAGTTCTAAACATGAGTGGATTCCAATTTGTAATCAGATGTACAAAATGTTGCTTGGATTTTGTTTCTATTTCCTCAAAAATGTTAGTTGCTAGGATCTGTTGGAATGTGACGGCATTACCACTTGATTTGCTGTCTTAAAATATTGTTGTTTTTCCCGACTCCATCAGCAAAATGCAATAACACCAAGGAGACAGAGCTGCAGTGTGCTCAGTGGGATATTCATTCATTTCGCATGAATTCAAAGGCTCAAACTAATATGAGAAACTTAGAATTGAATGCAAACAAGACAGCATTTCTTGATTAACAGCTGTGTAGTTCGATATTTTAATTATATTTTTTTCTTATTAGACCTTTCAGACCTATACACAGCTGCCAAAAGTAGTCACATGCAGACTAACATGTAGAGAATGTGAATTTATCATTTCACTCAGCAAATGGGTATTGCCTGAAAAAGTGACATGTAATTCAACAATATTTTCCAGACTTGAGGAAGAGATTTACAGGGAGACTTGAGTAGCACAGCTGGTTAGTGCCCTGGCTTTTGACCTCTGAGTTTTAATCAAGCCCAAGCTGATGAAATGAATTACACGTTCCGTCCTACCCATCTCTCAACTCGCTCCTGTCTGATCTACCTGTTAGTTATTGAAGGAGTGGAATTAGTATTGGCTGGTCATGCAAAACAGTAATAATAAAGTGGCGAATTCCAATGGGAATGTTATTGGGGGAAGTGATACCAGACTTGGAATCAGATTTAATACCACTGGCATATGTCATGATATTTGTTAACTTAGCAGCAGCAGTATAATGCAATACATGATAAATCTAGAAAAAACTGTGAATTACAGTAAGTATAAATGTATATTAAATAGTTAAATTAAATAAGTAGTGCAAAAACAGAAATTTTAAAGAAGTAGTGAGGTAGTGTTCATGTGTTCAACGTCCATTTAGAAATCAGAAGGCAAAGGAAGAAGCTGTTTCTGAGTCACTGAGTGTGTGCCTTCAGGCTTCTGTACCTCCTTCCTATGGTAACAATGAGAAGAGGGCATGTCCTGTGTGGAAGTCGATAATAATGGATGCTTCCTTTTTGCGACACCGCTCCTTGAAGATGTGTATGATACTATGAAGGCTAGCGCCCATGATGGAGCTGACTAACTTTACAACTGTCTGCAGCTTATTTCGATCCTGCGCAGTAGTACCCCCCACCCCGATACCAGGCGGTGATGCAGTCAGAATGCTCTCCAGCGTACATCTGTAGAAATTTTCAACAGACAGTTCACTATTTTTTGCTCTACCACCTAAGACAAATTTGACCGATGAGACATTGTCATTATAAAAATATTAAGCCTTGTTCACTGTTCACTAAGATGTGCTATATGGTTGGCCGGTGATTTTTCAAGTTCTTTGTTGCACTTGTAATTAGCTCACAATATCCCTGCCACTCTGTTACCCATATAACAGTTATTGATATCTTACATTCAATTCCCTTTAGAACTGGGAGAGGATTCTAAGGGATGATACTTGCTCACATTTAGATGCATTAGGAATAGTCAGCATAGTTCCTTATAGGCAAGATCATTTCTTAAAAATTCGATAGAATTTTCTGAGGAGGCGATAGGATCATTGGTGAGGATAAGGTAGAGGATGTTGTCGAAATGAACTTTAGTAAGGCATTTGAAAAAATACCGATGGTAGGCGCCTTAGGATGCATGATGACTCAGTAGAAATGGTTTAAAATTAGCTTGGCCATAGAAATCAGAGGATAGTGGTGTTGGTATGGGGGGGAGGTGCTTGTTCCTCTGACTGGAGGTTTGTGATCAGTGGTGTTCTGCAACATACAGATCAGTTGGAGAAATGGCAGGTGGAATTTATTACAGACAAATGAGAGGTGTTGCTTTTTGGGAGATCACGCATAAGTGAAAAGTGCTTAGTAAATGGTGGGAGCACTGATGTGTAGAGGGATCTCATGGTTCACACTAATCATTCCCTGGAAGTGGGAGCACAAATAGATTGGATAGACATGAAGGTGTAGAGCAGGTTTGTCTTCATCATTCAGGATTTTGAGTATAAAATTTGGGAAAATATGTTGCAGCTGTGGAATCAGATAGGATAGTGGCATCTGAGAGGAATTTAGACAAGCACATGAGCATGCATCCTGAGGTCCTTCCCAAGGCAATCCTGGTGAACATTTTTTTCAGGTGAAAAAGCCTGTTTACTATATGCTGCAGATCTGCATTCAGTTTTAAGATTTGAGTGGAAAGATTGTGTTCCATTTACATTCCATCCATCAGTGTTGGGCAATCAGTCACTGGAAACAAGTCTACTTGTCAGGGCCAGAGTGACTTTGTAGGGTCCAGCAACACAGTTTAATATTTACAAATAAAAGAGGTTATGGCTGTATATGGGAGCATTAGGCTGGCAGTATGTGCAATTCCTATCATCCACCTAGTGTTGGACAAAGTACTTAGCAAATTCCAACCAGCACACCATAAAGCCATGAGGCAAAAGTTGTAGAAAATGGAAAAAAGATGTCATCATACGTCATTTTTTGTGTTATTGTATGCATTGTCAATAAGCCCAGTGAATTAAGGTGGGTCTCAGCGATGGAAGTGACACAGTGTATAGAGGACTCACATTTGCCAAGAAGAGAACTTTGTCTCTATGGGTTGTTTAGATGGGTGGATGGTTTGAAAAATATTACTTGAGAATTTCTGCACTCCAAGCCTATCAAAGGGAATTATTCATTTATGTCAATCATACAATATGTCAAACTAGCTTTGAAAACAACTTTATTTGCAGCTGCTTAGCGTAATTTATTTACAAAAGTGACTCAAAGTTCAAAGCTAGTTTTTTCTAGGATGTCAAAATTTGCTAAAAACAATAGTCAGTCTATTTACTTATATCATATCGGACGGAGAATCAGGGTGGAAACATAAATTGCACAGGATAATGTAGGAGGAGTGCCTGTTTGCATTCAAGAAGTCTGATGTACTTTGGAAATCCATGACTTGTATAATCTGATCTAACATGACTCTGTGCAATCATTTTCCAGACTGTCACCATCATATTAAGATTTATTCTGTTCCAAGAAGTCCTCTAAACGAGAGGACCATACCGAATTTTATATGAACAAAATAAAAGTGTATGTCAGTCCTTAGCAACCCATTCTTAGTGAATATCAATAACTGGAAAGTAAACATTCCCAAAAAGATTGCATTGTTTTTCTTGGCCTACATTAATCTGGAATGATTTCAAAATCATATTAATTATAGTTACCACCCAGCTAACTTTGGACCTAACAGTTCAGTAACTCTGAGCAGATGGGCCAGCAAGTTGATAAACAATAAAAACAAGCAAGTACTGTATTTTTTTTTAAAAAAAAGGTTGATCTCTGATCATGAACTAAAGGAACACTAGAAGAAGCCTCAAAAATTGGTGTCAGTGGCCATAGGTCTGATGATGAAACAACAAACATTGGTTCTCAGTTTTGAACATCAGCCAGTAATTCCACTGCACATAGGCTACAGGAGGATCAGATTTGGGAATCATCTGTCCCATGATAAAAGGAAGTTCCAGCAACCATTCTCAAGGATTATAGATAAATTATAACCGCTTATCTAAATTGTCAGGAGCTGACTGAAGGTCTTGTAATCAATCCACTGCAGAAGTTAACTCTTCTAAAAGCAGAGGAAGGGCTTTGGAGGAATAAACAAGTGTATGCTGTGAAAGGAAGTTTCTACATTGACTTCACCTCAAACTGATGCTATGCCCAGTGCTTGCATGTCCTGTGATTTTCTGGTCTATGATTGCCTGGAATTGAGATTCATTACCTTGCTGTATTTTCACAATTTTTCCTTAAGACAAGAATGCTTCCTTTCTTTCCCATTTTTACGATTCAAAATTAAAGAGGCATTTGCAACTTCTGAGCCATTTAATGATCCTTATTGAATTCCTTCAAAACTGTATGATTCTGTGTTTTTCTAACCACTTGTCCCATTTAGAATATGGTAACAGTTGCAATGATTTCCCCACAATGCCCATCTATGTTGAACTATTCTCTAAATCTTGGTTTCATGAAAGAGTGTTATGTTCACTCTGTAGTTTACAGCTACAGCCCTTACTGTACTTATCACCAGCTTTCAGATATTCTCTAAGTAAACAGTCTGCTTTCTTAATTTTTGTTCTGTCAGATAGATTAGGGTACTTTCTTATCAAGAAACCAATACCACAGATGTCGGCACTGTTGTCCTGTTCTCAATGGGTGGTGAATGGAAATCTTCCTGCATAAAACTGAAGTTAGGTAAGGCTACCCACTTTCCTTTTCCTTGCTTTTCTGTGTTACAGAGCCATGGGGCCGCAGAGAATTACAGCACAGAAACAGGCCCTTCGACCCACCTAGTCCATGCCAAACTGTTATTCTACCTAGTCCCATTGACCTGACCCTGGACCATAGCTCTCCATAGCCCATCCCATTCATGGATGCAGAAGAGAATTGCAAGGATGCTACCTGGTTGAGAGGTCTGAATTATAGGGCCATGCTGGATCTTCATTCGCTGGAGAGTGAAGGATGAACTCATAGAAGCTTACAAAATCATGATGAGTATGGAGAAAATGGACAATCATAGTCTTTTCCCCTGGGATAGGGAGTACAAAACTAGAAAGAATTGATACAAGATTAGAGGGGAGAGATTTAAAAGAGACCTGAGGGGCAACTTCTTTACACAGAGGGCCCTGAGTACCTGAAAGGAGCTGCCAAAGGAAGTAGTCAATTGCAACATTTAAGAGGCATTTTGATAGATACATGCAGGGCAGGGGCTTGTAGCATTGTGGGCTGAACATGGGCAACAGGGACGAGCTAGGAGGATGCTGTGGCTAGCAAGGATCAGTGTGCCAAAGGGCCTCTTTTCATGCTGTATTGTTCTATAACTCTCAAATAATCACGGTAATTCATTAAGTTATTTGTTAAAAAGGTTCATTATGCACTTTGACAAGTTAACTACAAAATTTATAAATATTGATAACATTAAAAGAAAGCACTGCACTATTTATGACAAATAAAAGGATACTGATGATCAGTAGCTTTAATGATCCCTTGGATTTTTAGAAAAGGACATATATAGAAAAGGAATAAAGGAACAGCTACAAATTTTTATGACTGAATTTAATGATAGCCAAACTACAGGAAATATAATTCACCAGAATTTTTCAAAGAATTGTAAATATTCCAGAAGATTAGGGAGAATGAAATTAATCACAGATTATTTAGCTCAATTGAAAATTGGTGTGGCAGTAGAAGATAAATGTTTGGATGGAAGAAAATTAAACAGAAATAACTAGAATACTACATACTCTGTTCTCTATTTACATGAGTTGACTTGCCATTCTATTGTTGGAGATAGGTAATGATTCAATATCATTAAGCACTTTGCCTTTTATAGATGACTGGAATGAGGATATGGATGAGTGGAGGGGGTTTGGTAAGTTTGCAGATGACACAAAGATTGGCGGTGTTGTGGGTAGTGTAAAGAATTGTTATAAGTAACAACAGGGCATTGATAGGATCCTGAACTGGGCTGAGAAGTGGTAGATGGATGTCATTCTGGTAAAGTGTGAAGTGATACACTTTGGAAGGTTGAACTTGAAGGCAGAGTACAAGGTTAATGGCAGGATCCTTAGCAGTGTGAAAGAACAGAGGGATCATTGGCTCCATCTGCATAGAATCCTCAAAGTGGCCATGCAAGTTCATGGTGATTAAGAAGGTGATGGAATGTTGACCTTCGTGAGTTAGAAGAACTACCTCATGAGCCATGAGGTAATGTAGCAACTCTATAGAACTCTGGTCAAACCACACCTGGAATCTTGTGTTCATTTCTGGTCACCTCATTATAGGAAGGATCTGGAAGTTTTAGAGAGGGTGCAGATGAGATTTACCAGGATGCCTGGATTAAAGAGCATGCCTTGGAAAATGAGAGGCAACTTGATGGAGGTGTACAAGGTGATGAGAGGCATAGACAGAGTGGATAACCAGCACCTTTTTCCCATGGCACCAATACTAATAAAAAGGGACATATTTTTAAGGAGATTGGTGGAAAGGAAGAGTGGGGAGGTCAGCGGTGTATTTTTTTACACAGTGAGTGGAACAGACTGGTGGGGTTTGTTGTAGAGGCAGATACATTACAGACATTTAATGGACTCTTAGATGGGCACGTGGATGAAAGAAAACTAGATGGCTGTGTGGGATGGAAGGTTTAGATTGAATAGGTTCAATGGTTGGCTCAACATCATGCGCTGAAGGCCCTGTACTGCGCTATAATATAATGACCTAAGTTTATGTATTCGGATTGTTAATGTAAAATGAAACATAGAAAAATGTAATATACAGTATATATATAGTCGAAATAAAAAAACAGTTGATATATTGAATTTGAAATGAAAAAGAATTGCTGAAAATTCTCAGTAGGTCAAGCAGCATTCTATGAAAAGTGGAATAGTTAACACAGCTGGTTCAAGCACCTTTCATCAGTGCCTTCGATCACAGGAAAGCTGCCATTAACAGAGGATGAATTTTGCCAGCTGGATTGGCCGTTTCAGTAGGAAATGTTACCTTTATTGTAGCCTCATGCACACAGTTTTGAATTCTGAGGTGCTCAGACTTGTTATGTGATAGTACAACTGAAAGTAGAATCTAACAGCAAAGCCCAGCCTCATGGTGGATCTGAAACCCCACTGATTTCATGTAGATTCTAGGGCAGTGGATCAAGAGAGAAAGGGTCTTTTTTTAAATGATTAAACTTTCATTGTTTTTAAAATCATTTTATGATTCATCTATTTTATTAATCCAAGTTTTAATTATTCTGATATTTTTATTTGTTTTATCATATATGAATGTTAATTTTGGCAGACACCAACAGAATCAACAAACTCATTTGTAAGGCCAGTGATGTTGTGGGGATGGAACTGGACTCTCTGAAGGTGGTGTCTGAAAAGAGGATGCTGTCTAAGTTGCATGCCATCTTGGACAATGTCTCCCATCCACTACATAATGTACTGGGTGGGCAAAGGAGTACATTCAGCCAGAGACTCATTCCTCCAAAATGCAGCACAGAGCGTCATTCCTGCCTGTGGCCATCAAATTTTACAACTCCTCATAGGAAGTCATTCCTGCCTGTGGCCATCAAATTTTACAACTTCTCCCTTGGAGGGTCAGACACCCTGAGCCGATAGGCTGGTCCTGGACTTATTTCATAATTTACTGGCATAATTTACATATTACTATTAAACTATTTATGGTTCTGTTACTATTTATTATTTATGGTGCAACTGTAACGAAAACCAATTTCCCCCTGGGATCAATAAAGTATGACTATGACTATGACTATGACTAATTTTTTTAAGTATCACTGTCAAAGGAAGACAAGAAAATATGTTGGAGGGAGAAGATAAAGTATAAAGAATAAATTAGTAAATAATCTAATTACATAGAGCAAGAGCACCTACAGAAACATAAAAAGAAAGCGTCTAGCCAAATTAAACTTTTTTTTCTTGAAAGGAATATACTAGAGAATTAATAATGGGAAATAGAGAAATGGCAAAGATTCTTAATAATTCTTGTGGATTGGTCATCATGATTAAAGAAGCTAAAAACAATAATAATAGATCCTTAAGGAGATCTGTGAAGAAAAGGTCATAGCAGGACCATTAGAAAATATAAGACAATCAAGAAGAGTATGTATTCTTTTATGAAATGAAAATTGGGTATGACATACTTGCTATAGTTCGTTATAACAAATAGGGTGCACAAGGGGGAACCATTACAAGTACTATATCTGGATTTCCAGAAGGATTTAAATAAAGTAGCATGTAAAAGGTTACTGCACAAGAAAAGAATGCACAAAACTATGGGTAATATGGATAGGGGAAAGATTAACCAATAGAAACAGAGAGCACAAATATAGAAAGGTCATTTTTGGATTGGTTGTCAGTAACTAGTGCGGTGTCATATGGATCGATGCTGTGGCCTTACCAGTTGATGAACTATATAAATAAACTGGATGAAAGGACAAAGAGTACAGTGGTCATATTTTCTGATGAAACAAGAAAAGGCATAGTAAGATATGACGAGAATGCAAGAAACCTGAAAAAAAATGTTGGAGTGTAATGTGTGAGCATTTAAGGGTATTTGGGTTGAAGGGGAGAGTAAAATAAGAAGTTATTATTAAAATGGAAAGAAGGTTGAAGATTATTTGTCCCATGTCCAGCAAAACATACAGGGGTGACATGGTGGAGTAGTAGTTAGCGCAAGTGCTTTATAGCGCCAGGGATCACTGCTCGGGGTTTGATCTCCGCCGCAGTCTATAAAGAGTTTGTATGTTCTTCCCGTGACTGCACTACAGGTGCTCTGGTTTCCTTCCACATTCTAAAGACATACAGGCAGGGTTAGCATGTTATGGGCATGTTATGTTGGCAGCAGGCGTGTGGCAACATGGACTGTCCCCACAATCCTCATTGATTTGATGCAAACAACGCACTTCACTGTATGTTTCAATATTTCAATATTCATGTGACAAATAAAGATAATCTCTCATTTTTAAGAAATACATTAATTATGTCACAACTGTGCTGGGAAGAGCCTGCAATTGTCACCATGCAGGTCCTGATCAATCAAGAATCTATCAGCCTCTGCCTTAAGTATGCATAAAGACTTGGCCTCCACAGTTGCCTGTGGTAATGAATTTCACAGATTCACTATTCTCCGGCTAAAAAAAATTCTCCTCATCTCTGTTCTAAAAGAATGCCCCTCTATTCTGAGGCTATGACCTCTGGCCTTAGACACTCCCACCATAGAAAACACCCTCCCCACATCCACTCTATCGAGGCTTTTCACTATTTGATAGGTTTCAATGAGATCACCTTTCATTCTTCTGAATTCCAGTGAATACAGGCCCAGAACGATCAAACGCTCTTCATATGACAAGTCATTTAATCCTGCAATCATTTTTGTGAACCTCCTTTGAACCCTCTCCAGTTTCAGCACATCCTTTCTAAGATAAGGAGCCAAAACTGCTCACAATACTCCAAGTGAGGCCTCACCAGTGCTTTATAAAGTCTCAACATTACATCCTTGCTTTTATTTTCCAGTCCTCTTGAAATGAATGCTAACATTATATTTGCCTTCCTCACCACAGCCTCAACCTGCAAATTTACCCGTAGGGAATCCTACACATGGACTTCCAAGTCCCTTAGTGCCTCGGCTTTTTGTATTCTCTCTCCATTTAAAAAATAGTCAACCCTTTCATTTCTTCTACCAAAGTGCATGACCATACACTTCCTGACACTGTTTTGGCCGAGACCCTTCATCAGGATTGGAAAGGAAGGGGAGAAGCCCCTGATGAAGGGTCTCGGCCTGAAACGTCGACTCTTCACTCTTTTCCATAGATGCTGCTTGGCCTGCTCAGTTCCTCCAGTACTTTGTGTCTGTTGCTTTGGATTTGCAGCATCTGCAGATTTTCTTGTGCTTATGATTCTATGTCCCCACCTCTGCTACTCACTGCAGTGGAGAATTTCAAAGCTTCACAATCATCTAAGAGAAATCTAAGAATTCCTTCTGAATTCTTGTCCCTACTTCTAGATACCTATCTAGGGGGCATATCCTCTTTGTATCCAGCTGATCAATTTCCCTCAAAACTTTGCAGGTTTTAATAAATTCATCCTATTCTCTTGACTCCAAAGGGCCCAAGATGTCAACTTCACTTTACACATCAACTTTTTTACCCTGGGATTCAACCTAGTGAATCTTCTCTGCTATGCTTCCAATGCCAGAATATCCTTCCTTCAAAATGGAACCAAAACTGCAAGCAGTATGCTAGGTGTGGTCTCACCAGTGTCTTGTAAAACTTCACTACCTTTATAATCGTACCTCTTGCAATGAATGGCAGTACACTATTAGTTTTCTGTATTATTTCTTGTCCTCGCACACTAAACCTGACTACAAGAAAGATGTAAATAAGGTTGAAAGAGTACAGTGAAAATTTACAAGGATTTTGCTGGGTTTGGGATCTGAGTTATAAGGAAAGATTGAATAGGCTAGGAATTTATTCCTTGGAATGTCGAAGACTGCCAGGAGATTTCATGGAGGTATACAAAATTACGATGGGTGTAGATAAGGTAAATACAAGCAGGTTTTTTTCCATTGCGGTTGGGTGGGTCTTCAACTGGAGGTCATGGGTTAAGGGCGGTAAGGTGAAAAGTTTAAGAGGACATGAGGGGAAACTTCTTCACTCAGAGAGTGATGAGAGTGTGGAATGAGATGTCAGCGCAAGTGGTGCACGTGAGCTTGACTTCAACGTTCAAGAGAAGTTTGGATAAGTACATGGGTGGTAGGTGTCTGGAGGGCTATGGTCTTTGTGCAGGTCGATGGGAGTAGGCCGTTTAAATGATCAACATGGAGCAGATGGGCTGTAGGCCCTGTTTCTACACTGTACTTTTCTATGATCCTTATGTGTTTCACATGCTGGAACCCCTGGATCCCTTTGTACTGTTAAGTTTTATTGTCCTATTTTGTGGGGGCATGATAGTATGACAGTTAGTACAATGCCTTGCCATTAACCAGTGATCAGCGATCAGGGTTCAATTCCCATTGCTGTCCGTAAGGAGTTTGTACACTCTCCCCTGAACAGAGTGTGCTTTCTCCGGGTGCTCTTGTTTCCCCCATTTCCCAAAGATTTATGAGTTGATTCTGCATGCATGGTGACAATTGCAGGCTCTCCCCAGCACAGTTGTGACATAATTAATGTATTTCTTAAAAATGAGAGATTATCTTTATTTGTCACATGAAAGAAGGAACAAAAAGCAATGACAAATATTCTGTGCCTGATCTACATAATGTGGCAGAGATTGTCCATGGTAAAGTTAGCAAATCTGCTCTTTTATTAAGCTACTTTAAACTGACAGGAGGGGTGTTAATAAGAAAGAAATCTCTGTGATACGGAACAAGATCATGTCCATAAATGTATTAGCTGTTGTCACCAAAAGCAAAATCCTATATAACGTGAAAATGAACAACAAAGCAAAGCAAAATTATAAAATCCATCAAGACACTAATGACTGGGGAAGATACAATGAACTGCAAAATGCAGCAAAACAGGAAGAAGGAATTACAAAAGTAGAGTATGAAAAGAATATTAAAAATCAAAACTACCTAAAACCAGGACAGAGAGGGTGTCTGAAGCAAACTGCCCTTTTAAAGATGGTTAACAGCGGTACCATAAATGGATTGAAGTAAAAGGAGGGGATGCTGTCTGACTACATGAGGTCGGTATTTACGATATAGGAAAGTATAATATGTTGGACATAAGGGTGAGGATGAGATACCATATTGACACAGTCAAAGATATTGTGGAAACATAATGCCACTGGACAGTGAAAACCCTTCAGAACCGAACAACCCCCATCAACATTTAAAGTAAATAAATGAGGACACTGCAACTATTCCAACCATAATTTTCCAAAGCCCTCTAGAATCAGAAATATGCTTGCTTGTACTGGGAAATTTGCATGTCTCTCCACCACTTATCAAGACCTTGGCAATAGTGGGAATGTCTTACAGCGGACTGAAATGCTTGAGCATATATACATTAAGAAAGAGGATGTGCTAGAGTTTTTGAAAAACATTAAATTGGATAAGTCACTGGGACCAGATGAAATATACCCCTGGCTACTGTGGGAAGCGAGGGAGGAGATTACTGAGCCTCTTGCGATAATCTTGGCATCATCAATAGGGACAGGAGAAGTACTGGAGGATTGGAGGGTTGCAAATGTTGTTCCCTTTTTCAAGGAAGAGAGCAATGAGTCTGACTTCAGTGGTGGGCAAGTTGTTGGAGAAGATCCTGAGAGGCAAGATTTATGAGCATCTGGAGAGACATAATTAGGGATAGTTAACATGGCTTTGTCAAGGGCAGCTCGTGCCTTTTGAGCCTAATTGGATTCTTTGAGGATATGACAAAACACTTTGATGAAGGTAGAGCAATGGATGTAGTGTACCTGAATTTCAGTAAGTCATTTGATAAGGTTCCCCATGCCAGGGTACTTCAGACAGTAAAGAGGCCTGGGATCCAAGGGGACCTTGCTTTGTGGATCCAGAACTGGCTTGCCCACAGAGGCAAGGGGTGGTTGGAGATGGTTCGAAGTCTGCATGGAGGTCGGTGACCAGTGGTGTTCCGCAGGGATCTGTTCTGGCACCCCTCCATTTGTGATTTTTATAAATAAGCTGGATGAAGAAGTAGAAGAGTGGTTAGGAAGTTTGCTGATGACACAAAGGTTGGGGGTGTGGTGGATAGTTTGGGGGGTTGTCAGAGGTTATAGTGGACATCGATAGGATGCAGAACTGGGCTGAGAGGTGGCAGATTGTCTTCAACCCAAATAAGCGTGAAGTGGTTCATTTTGATGGGTCAAATTTGATAACAGAATATAATATAAATGGTAAGACTCTTGGCAGTGTGCAGGATCTGAGAGATCTTGGGGTCCATATTGATAGGACACTCAGAGCTGCTGTGAAGGTTGACTGTGTTGTTATGAAGGCATATGGTGTGTTGGCATTCATCAACCATGGGATTGAGTTCAAGAGCTGTGAGGTAATGTTACAGCTATACAAGACGTTGGTCAGACCCCAACTGGAGTACTGTGTTCAGTTCTGGTCACCACACGACAGGAAGGATGTGGATACTATAGAGAGAATGCTGCAGAGATTTACAAGGATTTTGCCTGGATTGGGGAGCATACCTTATGAGAGTAGGTTGAGTGTCCTTGACCTTTTCTCCTTGGAGCAACGGAGGATGAGAGGTGACCTGATGGAGGTGTATAAGATGCTGAGGGGCATTGATTCTGTGGATAGCCAGAGGCTTTTCCCCAGGGCTGAAATGACTAACACGGGGATCATAGTTTTAAAGTGCTCGGCAATAGGTACTGAGGGGATGTCAGGGGTAAGTTTTTCACACAGAGAGTAGTGGGTGCATGGACCAAAAGAAGCTGCAGAGGGTTGTAAATTTAATCAGCTCCATCTTGGGTTCTAGCCTACAAAGTACCCAGGATAACTTCAAGGAGCGGTGTCTCAGAAAGGCAGCGTCCATTATTAAGGACCTCCAACACCCAGGGCATGCCATTTTCTCACTGTTACCATCAGGTAGGAGGTACAGAAGCCTGAAGGCACACACTCAGCGATTCAAGAACGGCCTCTTCTTGTCTGCCAGCTGATTCTCAAATGGACATCAAACCCTTGGACACTACCTCACTTCTTTAATATATGTTGTTTCTGTTTTTTGCACGCTTTTTAATCTATTCAATATATGTATACTGTATAAAGTAGGCTGAATAAGATTCACTTATTTTTTTCTTCTGTATTATGTATTGCATTGAATTGCTGCTGCTACTAAGTTCACAAATAAACCTGATTCTGATTCTGACATTGATTGCCAGGTTATTGCTGCCACACCACTCCACTAACACAAAATAATCTGCAGATGCTGGGGTCAAAGCAACACTCACAACACGCTGGAGGAACTCAGCAGGTTGGGCAGCATCCGTGGAAACGATCAGTCGACGTTTCAGGCTGGAACCCTTCGTCAGGACTGTAGAGGGAAGGGGCGGAGGCCCTTTCAAGAAGGTGGGGGAGGGTGGGAAGGAGAAGGCTGGTAGGTTCCAGGTGAAAAACCAGTAAGGGGAAAGATAAAGGGGTGGGGAGAGGGGAAGCAGGGAGGTGATAGGCAGGAAGGGTGAAGGAGGAATAGGGGAAAACACAATGGGTAGTAGAAGGAGGCGGAACCATGAGGGAGGTGATAGGCAGCTGGGGGAGGGGGCAGAGTGAAGTAGGGATAGGGGAAGGGAGGGGGAGGGAATTACCGGAAGTTGGAGAATTCTATGTTCATACCAAAGGGCTGGTTGGCATATCTCACTCCTGTACGGCCACTTGTCACCACCTGAAATTCTACCAACAATGGTTGTATCATCAGCAAATTTATAGATGGTATTTGAGCTATGCCTAGCCACACAGTCATGGGTGTAGAGAGAGTAGAGCAGGGGGCTAAGCACATATCCCTGAGGTGCACCAGTGTTGATCGTCAGTGAAGAGGAGATGTTATCACCAATCCGCTCAGATTGTGGTCTTCCAGTTAGGAAGTCAAGGATCCAATTGTAGAGGGAGTTACAGAGGCCCAGAGGCAAGACCAAAGAGCTGATTGCGGACTTTAGAAAGGGCAAGACGAGGGAACACAAACCAATCCTTATGGAGGAATCAGAGTGGAGTGAGTGATCAATTCCAAGTTCCTGGGTATCAATAACTCTGAGGGCCTAACCTGGATGTACATATTAATGCAGCTTTAAAGAAGGCAAGACAACAGCTATATTTCATCAGGAGTTTGAGGAGATTTGGTTTGTCAACTAAAACACCCGAAAACATCCACAGATGTAGTGTGGAGGGCATTCTTTTTCAATATTTTTATTGATATTATATAAATTACATGAATACAAATACAAAATTCATAAGGATACAAGTAAATAATATGAATTACATTACATTTAAATCACAGGAATATGATCACAGTATCCCATATTCCAAATCAATCATGTATAAAAAAAAAATTGAATTACGAAATGAAATAGAATAAAATAATTGTATTTTATTTTTAAAAATCTATCCCCTTTACCAAAATGAGCTGGTTGGTAAAAAAAAAGAAGAAAAAAGCGGAATATCTTACCGTATGATATTATAATAATAATGTCTGAGATTCATACTTTAATAACAGTTCAAAGATTGTGAAAATAATTCAGAAAGGGTTCCCATAACATTAGAAGATCATGTTTAGAATCAGAAATCGAACAACGAATCCTTCCTAGATCAAGGCACAACATAACGTCAGATAATCATTGAACATGAGTGGGTGGGGCGGCCTCCTTCCACTTGAGCAAGATTGTCCTCCTGACCATAAGAGAAATAAAGGCCAATACCTGCAAATTAGATGGCTTCAGTTTTGTTGCACTCTCCTCGACAATACCAAACAATGGCAGTCAAAGGATTAGGCTTAAAGCTGACATTGAAAAGAGCAGAAAAAGTTTGAAATACATCTTTCCAGAATTTTTCAAGGCTCAGACGTGTCCCAAACATATGAATTAGTGTGGCCACTCCATTAGTACATCTATCACAGTAAGGGGAAATATTTGTGTAGAAACAGGAAAGCTTGTCTTTAGACATAGGAACTCTATGTATCACTTTGAATTGTAATAAAGAATGACGAGCACATGATGATGAAGAGTTAATCAATTTTAAAATAATCTTCCAGCTCTCATCAGATATGAAAATTTGAAAATCCTTTTCCCAATCTCCTTTAATTTTACCTAAAGAGGCCTTTTTCAGTCTCAACAGTAGACCATAAATGTAAGATATTGAGCCGTTGTCAAAGGGTTTCAGATTAAAAACTGTACCTATTATATTCTTATCTGGACTTGTAGGAAATGTAAGTAATTGAGATCTTAAAGAATCTCTAATCTCTAAGTATCGAAAGAGGGAGAATCTCAATGAACCAAAATGTTTTCTAAACTGCAACCAAATCCTCAATGTATGTTTAATCACCACATTGTCAATTAGTTTATTTATAGATAAAGGAAGCAAGGATCCAAGTAAAGAAATAATGGAAAATTTTATAACAGAGTTGACTTCCAGAGAAACCCATGTAGGGCAGTTCTCATGGTTAATGTAATATATCCTGAACGTAATATTACGTATATTAACTCCCAATAATATAACATAAAATTGGCTAAGGCAAATCCTCCATTCTGTTTGTTTTTTTTGAAGGCGAGCTTTATTTATACAAGGTTTTTTATTCTTCTGTATATAGGAAGAAAGAATTGAATCCAAAGAGTCAAAAAAAAGAATCAGGAATAAAAACAGGCACAGCTTGAAAAGGGTATATAAATTTAGGTAAGATATTCATTTTAATAGAATTGATTCGGCCAATCAGTGATAAAGAGATTATGGCGAGCATTCTGACTGGCTCATCACAGTCTGGAATGGGAGGTGTTGGGGAGCTACTGCACGCAACTGAAGTAAGTTGCAGAAACTTGTAAAATTTGTCAGCTCAGTCATGGGTACTAGCCTCCAAAGTATCCAGGACATCTTCAAGGAGCTATATCATAGGAAGGCAGCATTAAGGACTCCCACCAGCCAGGTGGGTGGCCAAGTGGTTAAGGTGTTCATCTAGTGATTTGAAGGCTGCTAGTTCGAGCCTTGGCTGAGGCAACGTGTGTGTCCTTGAACAAGGCACTTAACCACACATTGCTCTGCGACAACACCGGTGCCAGGCTGTATGGGTCCTAATGCCCTTCCCTTGGACAACATCGGTGGCGTGGAGAGGGGAGACTTGCAGCATGGGCAACTG
Organism: Mobula birostris; assembly: GCF_030028105.1. Lineage (NCBI taxonomy): Eukaryota > Metazoa > Chordata > Chondrichthyes > Myliobatiformes > Myliobatidae > Mobula > Mobula birostris. Next base: position 44,895,830 of record NC_092373.1, on the reverse strand, counting down.
CTGGTCTTCCATACAACCTTGCCCAGGCCTGCGCCCTGGAAACCTTCCAAGGCGCAAATCCATGGTCTCATTGGACTAACTGATGCCTATGATGATGATGACCAGCCAGGACCTGCCCTCTTGTTATTGTTACTGACAAGAAGCCTGAAGGCACACACTCAGCTTTGCAGAAACGGCAGCTTTCCCTCTGACACCTGATTTCTAAATGGACATTGAACCCATGAACATACTTCACCACTTCTTTATTTGTTTTTTTTTGGCACTACTTATTTAACTTAACTATTTAATAGACAAATATACTGTACTTACTGTAAGTCACACACATAAAAGTTGCTGGTGAACGCAGCAGGCCAGGCAGCATCTTTAGGAAGAGGTACAGTTGACGTTTCAGGCCGAGACCCTTCGTCAAGACTAACTGAAAGAAGAGATAGTAAGAGATTTGAAAGCGGAAGGGGGAGGGGGATTTCGGATCTCCCCCTCCCCCTCCTACTTTCAAATCTCTTACTAGCTCTTCTTTCAGTTAGTCCTGACGAAGGGTCTCGGCCCGAAACATCAACTGTACCTCTTCCTAAAGATGCTGCCTGGCCTGCTGCGTTTACCAGCAACTTTTATGTGTGTTGCTTGAAATTCCAGCATCTGCAGATTTCCTCGTGTTTTCTGTAAGTCAGTTTATTTTCTCTATATTTATTTATCATGTATTTCATTGTACTGCTGCTGTAAAGTTAACAAATTTCACAACATATGCCGGTGATATTAAACCTGATTCTGATGCATGAGTTTTTCAGCAGGAATTTAATAAAGTTCATTTAAACGGAGTATTTGCAAATGTTAAATCTCATGGAACTGAAGACAATTTAGTTGATTGGCTGTAAAACTAACTGAGTGCCTAGTGACAGAGTGCAAGGAAATGGGCAGGATGTGACCGAGGAGGAATGTTACAGCCACAACTAATCACCATATTCATTAATAACACAGATGAAGGGATAGAAGGTCACATTTTCAATTGCCAATGATTCAAATATAAGCAGAACTGCAAAACAGCAGAAGGAAAATTTTATAGATAGAGGAAATCTGAAATGCATCAACCTGAAACATCAAGTCTGTTTCTTCATCATTAGGTGTTGTCTAACTTGCTCAATATTCCTAGCATTTTAAGTAATTTAGATGAAGGCATTCATGTCAAAATGTACTATTGTTCTGACCAAAATCATACTGAATTTTAACCTAAGTAATTGTATGTTAGCTACCTTAAATCTAATATGGAGCATTTCATTCGTAATAAACCTTCCTTGACACTGTCAGTGATAAATTCAATAAAGCACTCTTTCATTAATGACAGAAGTCCTGTGTCCAGTGATGTGCAAAGTCTTGGTCTGGGGTGCAACTTCTTCCAAAGTGTAATCTTTGCTTTGTCACTGAACTTTGACAAATGAGAAATGCTTACCAATTTCATCAGCACTTGATGAAGGGTTTTGGCCTGAAACATCAATTGTTTACTCCTCTCCATAGATGCTGACTGACCTATTGGGTTCTTCCAGCATTTTGTGTATGATACTTCACAGGTCCCCACTTAAATAAGGAAAGGATCTAATACCTGAGTATCTTTTATTTCTGCACCAGTTTTGCACTTTCTGCTGAGAATGAGAGCTGCTTCATGTTGTGATATGAGAAGATGAGAAACCTCACGATCACCACAAAACAGAAGTGGTACAATCTAAACATCATTTATAAGATATAGAAGCAGAATTGGGTCACTTGGCCCATCGGATCTGGTCCACCATTTCATCATGGCTGAACTAACTTTCCTCTCAACCTCAATCTCCTGTCTTCTCTCTGTATCCCTTTATGTCCTGACCAATCGCGAATCTGTCTTAAATATACATAAATACTTGGCCTCCACCGCTGTCTGTGGCAAAGAATCCCACTTAATCATCACTGTCTGGCTAAAGAAATTCCTCCTAATCTCAGATCTAAAATGGCGACCCTCTATTCTGAGTCTGTGTCCTCTGGTCTTAGACTCCACCAATATAGGAAATATCCTCTTTACATCCACACTATCAAGGCCTTTTGCTATTCGATAGCTTTCAATGAGGTCACCCCCCATTATTCTTAAATCCAGTGAATACAGGCCCAGAGCCATCAAACATTAATGCATAAACGTAATACTTATTTAATCTTTCATAACATAATGTGAGTTTTGTTGAAATGGAGGAAATTTCTTTCAAACTTCTTTCAGTACAATCTCTGCACCAGCATCTTTTCCCCTCCACTGAGCCCTCCCTGCTCTCTCAGACCACCTTCTCATCACCCCCGATGCAGCTGCCTGAAATTTAACTTCACTCGGAAATTTCCTCCTCAAGGCGTGATGTGACTTTGCTTTCCTCAAAGCTCACCTCTGTAACCCACCGATCTCACCCACCCCTCCTTGCCTTGCCTTCTTTAGTATGACACCCATTTTGTCTGATTATCCCTTGAAATGAAGTGGGCCTTTTTATTGAAATAAGTATATTGTGTAAATACAATGCTTTCCTGCTCCAGATGTTATTTACCAAAATTATTACTGTTTCCCCATTCACTGATTACAGTACTGATTATTTCAATTAATTGGCTAGACAAAATAAAATCTCACCAGGCTTTTCAAATCTTTGCAGACTAGTTTGTTAGCAGACAATTAACCCAAAGTATGTATTCTGATTCAGAGATTTAAGATTACCAAGATTTAAGATTATAAAGATTTAACACAATTGATAATTGAATAAAATTAAATGTAGGCTTTTATATATTTTCCACTTGTCAGTTTTAAAAGGCATCTTCTAAGTGTCAAATTGCCAGCAGATTCCCTGATACAACGTGTCATATCCAGAGGAGAAGTTAAGAGCTAAAGCAGCTTCTATTGAGCTGGCTCTCTGCCACTGTGTCATCTGTCCAGGACTAATCAAGTTATCATATCAGCAAATCTCCCCCAGTCACAGACTTTAGCGTCTGGCTTTTGAGAGAAGTTTTGTTGGCAGCAGTGTGGACAAATTTCCACCAGCAGGGTGTTGGAGCTTTTTGTGTGGCTGTATGAAAAGCACCTGTAACCTCCACACAACCTCTCCTCGCCCTCACGCTGAGAGTTTGCTTCATGGGAGTCTCATGCTGCTTATCATCAGTTGGCAAGGCCTGAATACATGGGAGGTACTGTTCTCTCTCTGAGCACTGCACTTGCATAATGGAGTATATTCATGGTTTACCACTGACAGGAAGTTGGAATTAATTTGAAACACCAAACCACAGTATTTATGAAAAGACCGCAATAAAATGATATTTCTGGGGATATTGTTCTTGTAATATATACTTTTATTTCTTTTACCATAAAGCCCACGTACAGGGGGCTTGCAATCCATGTGCAATTTGCCACTTACATTCCTTTAAATTATTCCAATGGAATTTGAAACTGGAATGCTCCTTTAATTACTTTATCCTATGATGTCTTAGAGGTGAAAAACCCACAACCACTCAGATATAAAAATACTTGTCTAAATGGATGAAGATGTATTTTTAAATGGGATTTTAAATTGTCTTATTTTCCACCTCCTTTGGGATTAAATAATTATTCATTCCTATTATAAGAGCAGATATTTAAAGACCCCTTCCTTACTTTTCATTCCAAAATTAATGCTTGGAAATCTTGGGCAGTGCATCTAAAGAATTTCAGTCAGGAATTCTCTGCAGATTTGGCCATGGCCAAAAGCAGGCTGCTTTGGAAATTATGTCTGACAGCTCAAAAATCTAGGCTTCAGTTACAGCTTTTACCGACTCTGAGTAATACTTTAGAAAAATGCCTACATTTTCCTGATTTTGCAAATTTTATTAGTTTTGACTTCACCTGAAGAAGCAAGTAATTACCGTGTCAATATGCTGGTTGTGTACATTGAGATTTCCAAGATCTTGGTCACTAGCATCCTTAAAATATTATATGTTCTAATTCATTCTCTGGCCTGCCACAAAGAGTTTTGGATTATTTGGCAACCTCAGTAAGATCCCATCCTACTGAGAATTTTAGCTCAAGTGGCTTTGTATATATCTGAACTGCAAAATACGAGACTTACTGTTCCTTAATGAGAGGGAAAGGCTAACAGTGTCCAACACAGACCTCTTGAATGCCAGCCTTTGCTGCAGTACCATTGACTAATGTATTACAGGCTAAAAGTGAACATGTAATGAAAGTGTCTCAGAAATATAGAAGGCAAATGATACTTTAACAAAAACCTTGATCTATTTGTGATTATTACTGAGCAACAACCGACTGGATAACTATTCAAACTTTAGGATTAAGATATTAGGATTAGAGTCTGCAGGAGTTTCATTTTGTGTGATATCTAGCAATCAGAGTATGAAATATTGAAAGATACGCTCAGAGGCCACTTTATTAGATACCTCCCGTACCTAATAAAGTGGCTATTGAGTGTATCTTCATGTTCTTCAGCTGCTATTGTTACCAGGTTTGGATATGGCCCAGGTGCGGAGTGAGAGACGCTGAAGCAGGTCGATAGTTCACAAACTTTAATGTGGACAGTGTTAAAGGGAAAATAAACAATAAACGCTAGGCCAGATAGGGCCATTAACTAAAACTCTCAAATGGGAAACGAAGCCTACACTGCAGCTGAAAAGAAAATCTAAACATTAAATGAATACTACTAGTCTTCAAAATCAGTTGACTCAAAAGGGAAGGCTGAAAGCAAACAGGCAGCGAAGCGTTGCTGTGCTCTGTCTAAGTCTCGACAAGCACTATGACAACAAGTATGGAGTTAAATACTATCACGATTAAATAATAATTAGCTGACATGTGCAAATTCACATGCACAATTGCCGTATTAACTGCGCTACTGAATCCATGGTTGTGACAGCTACAGCCCATCACTTCAAGGTTCAACACGTTGTGCATTCAGAGATGCTCTTCTGTACACCACTGTTGTAACGCGTGGATATTTGAGTTACTGTCGTTTTCCCATCAGCTTGAACCAGTCTGGCCATTCTCCTCTGACCTCTCTCATTAACAAGGCATTTTTGCACACAGAATTGCCTCTTAAGAGATTTTTTTTTTGTTATTTGCACCATTCTCTGTAAACTCTAGAGATTGTTGTGTGTGAAAATCCCAGGAAATCAGCAGTTTTTGAGATACAAACCACCTCGTCTAGCACCAACAATTATTCCAAGGTCAAAGTCACTTGGGTCACATTTCTTCCCCATTCTGGTAATTGGTCTGAACAACAACTGAACCTCTTGACCATGTCTGAATGCTGTTATACAATGAATTGCTGCCACTTGATTGGCTGATTAGGTATTTGCATTAACAAGCAGGAGTACTGGTGTACCTAATAAAGTGGCCACTGAGTGTGAGTTTCCATATCTCCAGCAAACTCTAGTGCCAGAACAAAACATGCAACCTACATGGTATGGGCCAGAACAAAGTTTATAGAACTTAGTACTCTTTTAATGCATGGTATTTAATGCAGTGCATTATCTATAAGAATCAAAACTCCTCTAGATTTCGCCTGAAAAGAAGAATGAAAACATAGTCCGTCCCAATGGCTAGATAAAACGTGGATTATCATATTTGCGTATAATAATAATAAAGTAATATGGACCTTAAACTTCCTAATATAAGCAAAAATCTTATTACGTTTAACAGGGTGAATTAACCCTTTCACATTAAAATTAAGTAAATTAATAGTTTGGTCCATTTTTAATATTATTTAAAGGAAGGGTTAAAATGTAAGTTAATACAAAGCCATAAACCTTGAGAAATGGTAACCAAGCAACAAGTTGGCTAAAAATTCGAAAACAGCTTTTGAGAAAAAAAACCATAATCCTGCCCACCTCCCAAAGAGAAGAGTGACCAATAGAAAGTCGGCATCTACAACTATGGACAACCCCCCCAAAAAACCCAGTGATCGCTCCAATTAGTTTCAAGGTTATTTAAGTTCCAACCTAGACTAAACAAAATCCAAACAAGAAATTCAATTCTCGTTTAGGGACTAGGTGAGGGTACGAGTTCGGCACGGACTGGAAGGGCCGAGATGGCCTGTTTCCGTACTGTAATTGTTATATGGTTTATATGGTTTATTTGTTTAAAACTGAATCACTGTTAGAAATTTTAAGCTGCAAGCCAAACGCTTTATTATTACTATACCTATATTAAATAATATATAAATATAATAAAGCTGGCAAGTAATATTAGAATTCCAATGGAATCTGAAGATATAGCGTCCTGAAAGTGGCTCCACAGGTTGATAGGGTGGTAAAGAACACACTGGTATGCCAGCATTTATTAGTTGAGGAATTGTGTTCAAGAGTCAGAAACTTAGTTTGTAGCTCAATAAAACTCAAGTTTGGCAGCATCTGCAGTATTACACACTATTCCGCTTGCCCCATTATGGGAAGGATGTGGAGGGTTTGGAGAGAAGTGGTTTACCATGCTGCCTGGATTAAAGGTCATGTGCTAAATGGAGAGTTTGGATAAATTTGGGTTGTTTTCTCTTGAGTGGATCATACATACAGACAAAAAAACAGTGGGAGTGAATTCCACAAGTGGAGACACAAAGCTCTAGGAATCACTTACACTCCAGCTCATATAGCCTGTTCAACTCTCAGTTCCATTACTACTAATTAAGGTCTCCTCTGACAGAGCTAAAGAGAATTTTTAATCTTTATCACAATCAAAGACACAGAGATTAATGTTTAGATCTGTGATATCACAGGTGTATGTGTACATTAAATCTGTATGCCAAAGGTTCTAGATAATAAATTTACAATGAAATATAATTTGCCAGCACCAAATATTTGGAGATTTATTCCAGTGCCATAAATGAAAATAATATAGTATATGGTGATCATATTAACTGTGTCCGTCCTAATGCAACTTCTGTGTTGAACTCCTGAAATCTTGTACTGAACATCACATTTTATTCTTGCAATTACCTTGTGTTCATTCACTTTTGGATTATTAACCCTCCTACTGAGGCATTGTGCTTAGTAGGAGCTGAATTGTACCCACTAGAAATTGATTTGTGAAATCAGTTTTCAAACATGGCGGAATCAAGATTTATTTTACCAAGTGTTACATTGACACAAAAAAAAACAAATCTTGATTAATCATTTTGAAGTCACATGATTCAAGCAAAAAGAAAGTCAGGAATAGTTTTCAACGTTCATAACTGTTAGAAAGTTTGGTAATATCAATCTATATAATCTAATCCTGTAACCTTTGAAAAATTGTCAAGATAACTTTTTTTAATCAAACTCTTCTACTTTTACGATGATGAAAATTTTGAACATTTTCTACTCAATAGTCAATTAGGTAATATACATACATAGGTTATGATAATATATTATGAACTATTAGCTTAATGCAATTACCTTGCGCTACCAACCTGGATTCAATTCCACCATTGTCTATAAGGAGTTTCTGTGTCCTTCTCATATGTTTCTTCCAGGTGCTCCGGTCCCCTCCCACATTCCAAAGATGAAAAGAGCCATAGGTTAATTGATCACATAGGTGTGATTGGGCAGAGCAGACTTGTTGAGCCAGAAGTACCTGTTACCATGCTGTATTGATAAATAATTACATTACCAAATATGCCTTGGCCTGGTAAAAACAAGTGATTCAGATCTTGTTAGGTTGACTCTCTTAATTGATACTGAATTTCCTTTCATTAAAACTGAAAAATTATGATTTAAGATCTCATGTTGTTAGGTCATAACATACCATGACTCAGAAAGGGGTCATTCAGCCCATCAAATCTGTGCTAGAACCATTAAGGAATAGCCTATTTTGGCCTTTTTCTCCACTTCCATTTTCCCTCATATTTTTTCACCGTTAAACATTTGTCCAATTTTTGTCTGAATCTTCATTTGGTGTATAATGACAAAAACAAATCCAATCTCTTCTTCGTTTTTACGCATCGACAATATCTGAATGAAAAAGATGACAAGTTTCTCCTTAGTTGCTTTTTATATGATAAGGCATGCTTGCAAAGCCTGCGTAAATCTTTACTTAAATACTCTTGAGTTGCATATATTGACAGGTCTGCTTTCTTCCATTAAAATTCCTCACTCACAAGTGTTTGCATAAACAGGATGTCAATAAAAAAAACCTGCATTAGCAGACTGGGAATGCTAGGCTGCAGTTTTACTTGTTGAATTTGGCGAGTTTCTGGTATGCAGTCAAAATACTAGCAGCTTTTAGATGAACTCCACCTGGGCCCTTTTCTCTTAATTTTCTGTTTTAGATTCAAAGATGTTGCTGGGAATTCACTGATAAATATTAAATAAACCCAGGTTGGAGTCACTATATCCTATAACTTGCAGGTCAAAGCAAAGGTACATTCAAACAGAAGAAATCAGGTGTAATTGCTAGTAATGCTAGAGGAGTTTAGAGTCAGAGCTTGCAGCATGAGGAGCATTTAATGAAGTTGCAAAATAGCTTTTAAAATGATTGTTTCCATATTGGACTTCCACCTGCTATCCTGAGCTCTCAACCATCATAAGTGGAGCTTAGAACAAGCCATGGAATTTTCTATGAGAAGTTCCTTCCTCAAAATCAGGAGGAAGAGGATGAGAACTGGGGAAATAGTTTAGTGTACCGTGGAGAGCATTCTAACTGGTTGCATCTCTATCTGGTATAGAGGGGCCACTGCACAAAGAGCTACAGAAAGTTGTCAACTCTGTCAGCACCATCAGGGGCACTAGTTTCCTCAGCATCCAAAAAACCTCCAAAAGGTGATGCCTCGGAAAGGTGGTATCCATCATTAAACACCCCCCATCAACCAGGACATTCCCTCTTCTCATTGCTCCCATTGAGGAGGAGGTACAGGAGCCTGAAGACACACACACAATGCTTCAGAAGCAGCTTCTTGCCATCCACCATCAGATTTCTGTATGGACAATGAACCCATGAACACTACCTCAGAACTTCTTCCTCTTTTTTTCCCCACTACTTATATTATTTAATTATCTGTTTTATATACACTTATATATTGTAATTTCTTGTTTTTATTATTAGATTAGATTAGATTAGATTCAACTTTATTGTCATTGTGCCGAGTACAGATACAAAGCCAATGAAATGCATTTAACATCTGACCAGAAATGCAAAGAATAGTATTATTTACAAACTCACTGTGAATAAAAAAAGTGCTACAGCACACAAATATAAAGGTACTGAGACAGTACAATATGGATGCAATACTGCTTAGCGCTGTGATGAGAGGTTCAGCAGAGTCACAGCCTCAGGGAAGAAGCTCTTCCTGTGCCTGCTGGTGTGAGAGCAGTTTCCTGTAGTGCCTACTGGATGGGAGGAGAGTATCATGTATTGCAATGTACTGCTGCCACAAAACAACAAGTTTCATGACATATGTCGGTAATATTAAACCAGATTGAATCTGCCGAACAAGTTTTAGTCTCTCTGATCTACAATACATTCATACTTCAATAAAGTTCGTGCTGAAGGCAGAAGGAGATGAGTTATTAACTTCAAACTTTCTGCATAATCACTCAAAGAGTTGAACTGCATGTGCATGTAACGAGAGCTGTATAACTCATCTTCTTCTACATTAAGGCATCCGTTAGTCTTGCGAGACCATGGATCTGCGCCTGGAAAGTCTTCACTCTCCAGGGTGCAGGCCTGGGCAATGTTGTATGGAAGACCAGCAGTTGCACATGCAGCAAGTCTCCCCTCTCCACGACACCAATGTTGTCCAAGGGAAGGGCATTAGGACCCATACAGCTTGGCACCAGTGTCGTCACAGAGCAATGTGTGATTAAGTGCCTTACTCAAGGGCACAACACGTTGCCTCGGCTGGGGCTCGAACTCACGACCTTCAGGTCGCTAGTCCAATGCCTTAATCACTTGCCTACATTCTTTCTACATTAGGCCACTAACTTATCAATCACCCCTGGTGTGGACCATTTCTGGAGGTCCAGGATACCAACTTCTACAAAGAAGGGATCCGTATGCTCCACAACCACTGGACTAAGTGTGTACATGTAGGAGGGAACTTTGTTGAAAAATAAATGTGCTAGGTTTCCTAAAATTGACTCCTTCTACCTTAGGCCACGAACTTATCAATCACTCCTCGTAAATGTTCAGCTATTTATATTGTATATGTGTAAGTTAATCTCATAACTCCTTCCTGTGGACAATGTGATAAATAGGAGAGGTCACAGGAAGAAGGTTTAGAAGAAGAGAGAATCTGAGTGGCAGCAAGGAAGGACTCAAAGCTGAAGAGACCTGCCTGCAGTTCTGATTTTGCTTGCTTACTTCTTCACCAGTCCACAACTATTCAGTTTCACCCTCCATTTCATACAAGAAAAGGATTTATTCTAGCATCTAGCACTCGAATAATTTTAAATAACAATTGATATGTTCTTTGAGGACAGGAAATGTGGTGACTAGCAGCAGCCAAGAAACTGGAAGATCTGGAATTTCATAGTCCAAATTGTGGACCATGGATTTGATTTTAAAGAGCCCCAATGGGTAGGTGTGTGCCGGCTGGTGGCATGGTGGCATCGGTGCCGGACTTCAGAGTGAAGGCTCCCGAGTTCGAATCCAGCCGGCTCCCTTGCATGCTTTCCATCCGTGCTGGTTTGAACATTGAGCTAGCAACTCAGCCTCGTAAAAATAAGAAAGCCTGCTAAAAAAAAAGCCAACACGACGGTGTCCTGATGACTCCACTAGGAGTTAAGGGCTTTCTTCTTCAATGGGTAGGTATGGGGTAAAGGTTTTTGTTTTCAATTTATTCATTCACAAGATGTGGATGTCACTGACAATGGCCATCCCCACTTATTACTCATCCATAATTACCACAAAATGGGAAGGGTAGTAAGGCAAAGTTCACAAGCTGGGCAGATACTAATTGCAATGTTGGGGGGAAAGGACAGGAGTGGCCTAAGGAAGGATCAATTAGACTTAAAATAAAAGGAGAGCTTGCCTGAAGTGTATCCTTACCATTGATATTGTTCAATAACTTATGCTGACTCAGGCTTCAGAAAGAGCTGTGAGAAGATGTATTTACATGAATGGCCCATGGAGGACCTGGCAGGAAGATCGTGGAACTCCTTTCCAAGTGATTTTTCATTGAAGTTGAATCATGTGACTTCCATAAATGTGCCCTAGGCAGTTCAGCTTCAAAGGATATATCCTTTGCTCCATCAGATTCAATACTCAAAGTGAAATCCAGACACAAAACTAATCTGTAAGTTATAGGGTTGAACTTGGTAAAATGGCTTTGAGCCCAACTACCAAATCCAATGTAAAATACATCTGTTAAGCATAAATGTTCTTCATTCTCCACCACCCTGAGTTGCCATTGAAAATTTGCTCTAAATCAAGGCAAATGGATTGTATTTTAACTGTAAAGGTTTATATTTTTTAAACATAATGGTATATTTAAGAAGACTAGTTTATGTTATTGTAAAATAACTAGCATTTTGAAATGAAAGTGTCTAATATATCATTTGTGAATAACCTGACGTTGGGCTATGGGAACTGCATTTTAAAATCCATGCAAAGCTATTCTCAAGTTGAATCGGTTGGCTTTCAAGTAAAATTTTCAAAATAATATTTCATTCAAAATGTTCTTCTTAACGCCAAGTCAAGTTTATAGTTGAATACACAGGTACATGTATGCACGTGTAATCAAAATACCAGATTAAACGTAACAGCCTTCTTGAAAGCCTGCAGCTGAGAGCAATTAGTGGAAAGTCACAATGGTGATTCTCTCATCCTATAGAAGAAGTTGTTTTAGATGAAGAATGCTCCTGGCAGGTTGTTTATTGCTGTTAAAATTTGTGCACAAGGGGGGTTCTGGTGATGTCATCATTCAGAATGGCAGCTTAAATCAACAGCTCCTCTGGAAAAACGCATATTTTGCCCTGTTAATCCATCAAATATAAGATCTTTCGAAAACATCTGAATTGATAAGGGGGGCAAGAATGGGGAAAATAAATGGAGATAAAAAAAAGCACCACTGCGGAGCCTATGGAAGAGAGAGGTGCAGCGTGCGGCTCTCCTGCACGTGTGCGTGATGGCGAAGCAGACGATGGGCCTCGTTCAGGCGAAGCGGCAAATGTGATAAGGATTCTGGAAGAGATAAGGGAAGTCCAAAAAGATATAAAACAGCAACTCAATGATATAAAGTCAGAGCTCGCCAACGTCAATGAGAAAATAGTGCTGGCAGAGACTCGAATAGAGAAGGTGGAAGATCACGTGCAAAACGTGGAACAAATACTAAGTAAGACGATAAAAATATTAAATCAACAGGAAAGTAAATTGTTTGACCAGGAGGGAACATCAGGAAAGAAAAATATCAGGATTTATAATGTTCCCGATGGAGCAGAGGGATTGTCGATGATAGACTTTGTAGAAAAGCAGCTGTGGGAAGCACTGGAAATTGAAATTGTGAGGACGCATCGCTCACTCATCCCATGGCCTCCTGAAAACAGAGAAAGTAAACCACGCTCAATAGAACTTACATTCCTTGGATTCAAGAGTAAGGCAGAGATTCTGCGAAGGGCCTGAGGGTTTTTTTGGAACGGGAAGTTAATATATTTCGATCATGATTACCCCCCGGCGGTCCTACAGAAACAGAAGGAATATTTCAAAGCAAAACGAATATTAAAGCAAGAAAAGATTAAATTCCAAACCCCGCACCCTGCTAAACTGAGGGTATTTGACCAAGAAGGGATACGACTATATCAGACAGTGGAAGAGGCGACTACGGACATGAAGGACAGAGGACTGCCCATTAGCATGGTCAAACCAAGGGAAAATCTGGCTGAGCAGTTATCCTGATCTGCTTGGGAAATAGTAAGAGAACCGAAAAAGCAGGGGAAGGCAGCAGGACGAGAGAAGGATATTAGGAAGAGACTGTGACTTCTCCAAGGACAGTCCTCTTCTCCTCCAGAAGAGCCATAAGGTTTGGCTAACTTTAAAAGTGCTAATAAACTAAACGGAAGCAAAAATAGATGGGGATATACCTATCTCGAGAAATACGTATTATAATGTGGATTTTATATTACTCAATTTTTTAAAATTCATTCAGTCATTCCTTTTTCCCCACCTAAATCAGCCCAACATCGGTGGTGGGGAAAATGCTAGAGTCAGTTATCAAACATGTGATAACAGCACATTTGGAAAGCGGTGAAATCATCGGACAAAGTCAGCATGGATTTGTGAAAGGAAAATCATGTCTGACGAATCTCATAGAATTTTTTGAGGATGTAACTAGTAGAGTGGGTAGGGGAGAACCAGTGGATGTGGTAGATTTGGATTTTCAAAAGGCTTTTGACAAGGTCCCATACAGGAGATTAGTGTGTAAACTTAAAGCACATGGTATTGGGGGTAAGGTATTGATGTGGATAGAGAATTGGTTGGCAGACAGGAAGCAAAGAGTGGGAATAAACGGGACCTTTTCAGAATGGCAGGCAGTGACTAGTGGGGTACTGCAAGGCTCAGTGCTAGGACCCCAGTTGTTTACAATATATATTAATGACTTATGTGAGGGAATTAAATGCAGCTTCTCCAAGTTTGCGGATGACATGAAGCTGGGCGGCAGTGTTAGCTGTGAGGAGGATGCTAAGAGGATGCAGGGTGACTTGGATAGGTTAGGTAAGTGGGCAAATTCATGGCAGATGCAATTTAATGTGGATAAATGTGAGGTTATCCACTTTGGTGGCAAAAACAGGAAAACAGATTATTATCTGAACGGTGGCCGATTAGGAAAAGGGGAGGTGCAATGAGACCTAGGTGTCATTATACACCAGTCATTGAAAGTGGGCATGCAGGTACAGCAGGCGGTGAAAAAGGCGAATGGTATGCTGGCATTCATAGCAAGAGGATTCGAGTACAGGAGCAGGGAGGTACTACTGCAGTTGTACAAGGCCTTGGTGAGACCACACCTGGAGTATTGTGTGCAGTTTTTGTCCCCTAATCTGAGGAAAGACATCCTTGCCATAGAGGGAGTACAAAGAAGGTTCACCAGATTGATTCCTGGGATGGCAGGACTTTCATATGATGAAAGACTGGATCAACTAGGCTTATGCTCATTGGAATTTAGAAGATTGAGGGGGGATCTTATTGAAACATATAAAATCCTAAAGGGATTGGACAGGCTAGATGCAGGAAGATTGTTCCCGATGTTGGGGAAGTCCAGAACGAGGGGGTCACAGTTTGAGGATAAAGGGGAAGCCTTTTAGGACCGAGATTAGGAAAAACTTCTTCACACAGAGAGTGGTGAATCTGTGGAATTCTCTGCCACAGGAAACAGTTGAGGCCAGTTCATTGGCTATATTTAAGAGGGAGTTAGATATGGCCCTTGTGGCTAAAGGGATTGGGGGTATGGAGGGAAGGCTGGTACAGGGTTCTGAGTTGGATGATCAGCCATGATCATACTGAATGGCGGTGCAGGCTTGAAGGGCGGAATGGCCTACTCCTGCACCTATTTTCTATGTTTCTATGTTTCTATGTACATGGGAGGAGTACACAGGGAAATCGTTTCTGTGTAATAGACATAGATTTTTTTATTTACTTTTATAGGTACTGCAGCGGGGGCCCTCAACCCACAGGTAGGAGGGGCTATCCCCCATGGCTGGACGTTTCTTCTAGCTCAACCCAGGGTCACCTAGAGACCTCAGCCTTGGAATCACACCTTTGTTACCTTTTTTTTATTATTCGCGTTTCTTGGCTCTTATCTATTCAGGGAGTAGATCGATTAAGTTATATTCTGCAAATTTCAATGATTACTAATAGATAAATACACATGGCTAAGGACAAAGTAAAATTAATTTCTTTTAATATCAATGGGCTGCTGAATCCAGTCAAGCTCAGTAAAATTCTATCAAAAATGAAAAAAGAACAAGCCCATGTAGTATATCTGCAGGAAACTCGCTTAAGTGATAATGAGCCTAGAAAATTAAAGAGAATGGGCTTCACTAATTTGTTTTTCTCCTCATATAAATTAGGACATAGAAGAGGAGTTGCTATTCTCATCTCAAGCAAGCAAAATTTTGAAAAAGTATTCGAAATGGGAGATAAGGAGGGCAGATATATTCTGGTAAGGGGGAATATACATGGAAATCCAGTTACTTTATTGAATATATATGCACCCCCAGGAAGTGATATTAGTTTCTTCCAGAAAATTCCTAATATTATGGCAACAGAAACAGAAGGTCTCTTGATATATGGGGGAGACTTAAATTTGCAATTACAACTAAGGTTAGACTCTTCCAATAGAAAAACTTATGAAACAAAGTCCTTACATAAGAAAGTTAACACTCTTTTTGAGGATGCTGGTCTAATTGATATATAGAGGGACCTTTTCCCCGACAGAAGGGATTACACTCATTATTCTGCTCCCCCATTCCGTATATACAAGAATAGACTCTCATAACATTTGGAAAAGATAGAGATGAAATAGTGACCTGTGGAATTGGGACAATAGATGTAAGTGACCATGCACCTATATATTTATCTGTTGATTTTGACCTACAATCAAAGAATACTATTTGGAAACAAAATGCAAGTCTACTCAGTGATCCCTATTTTAAGGAACAAATTAAAAAAGAAATTGGTCTTTACATAGAATTCAATGATAATGGAGAGGTTTCTCCTCCCATTCTATGGGATACTCTGAAGGCTGTCTTAAGAGGGGAAATTATAGCGATATCTTCATATAAGAAAAAAATAAGGAATAAAACATTAGAGGAATTACAAAATAAGCTGAAGGAACTAGAAAAAAACAGAAACTGCGTTTGGCACAGGATGCACTAGAGGAAATTTAAAAAGTTAGGAATGAAATTAATAGTCTGGCTGCACAAGAAATTAGAAAAAAATTTATGTTTCTGAAACAGAGATACTATGAAAGTGGCATGGAAACTGAAATAAAAGATAGCAGAAAATACAATTCATAGAATTAGAGATCCAAGAACAAAAGTGATAAAAAAATAAGCTAAGAGAAATTCAAGAAACTTTTGAAATGTTTTACAAAACTTTATATTCCAAAGTTCCAGGGGGAAGCATAACCCAGATTGACACCTTCCTGACTTTAAGCAAAGAACAAAATAGAAGATGATTGCTGCCATAACTGAAGCTGAACTAAAAACTGCAATTAGTAGGCTTAAATTAAGCAAGTCACCAGGATCAGATGGCTATACTGCAGAGTGGTATAAAGAGTTTAGAAGTGAGTTAATTCCTGTTTCACTCCTCACACTGAACTGGGCCCTAAGAAAGGCGCAAATGCCACCCAGCTGGAAGGAGGCGATAATCTCAGCTATACTGAGAGAAGGCAAGGATAAAATGGAATGTGGGTCATTTAGACCAATATCTGTTCTTAATGTGGATTACAGAATACTTACCTCCATCATGGCCAAACGATTAGAAGAGTTTCTACCCACACTGATACATAATGATCAGACAGGTTTTATACAACAACGCCAAACACAAGACAATATACGAAGGACACTTCACATTATGGATCATATAAAAAAATGAAATTGAGGCAATAGTGATAAGTGTGGATGCTGAAAAGGCATTTTATTTGATTAATTGGAATTTTCTTTACAGAGTTTTACATAGATTTGGTCTACATGACACAATTATTAAAACTATACAGGCACTACACAACAATGCTACTGCCAGGATTAAAATCAATGGATATTTATCTAATAGTTTTACCCTAGAAAGGGGCACGAGACAGGGTAGTGCATGGTCACCGCTACTCTTGGCATTATATCTGGAACCATTAGCTCGATACATCAGACAAAATGAAGATATCAGGGGAATTACTATTAAAGGGACAGAGCATAAATTGGACTGTTACGCGGATGACGTTATGATCTATCTAGGGCAACCAATATACTCTTTACCTAAATTGATGCAATCCTTTGAACAATATGGCCAATTATCAGGATACAAGATTAACATAGATAAAACCCAACTACTTTCATAGAACTATAGCTCACCAAGAGAAGTTGAAAGTAGATATCCTTGGGCATGGCAAACAGAGTCTGTCAAATATTTGGGCATCATTATGCCAAAAGATTTGGCAAAATTATCAGAATGCAATTATCAGCCTATATATAAAAATTTAAGGAAGATATAACAAAATGGAACCTAATTCCTTTTCTTGGTCTCAGTTCAAGGATTGAATCTATTAAAAAGAATATACTGCCCAGACTACTATATCTCTTTCAGACCCTACCAATAGAGATTAACAAAAATCAATTCAATGAATGGAACAAGATGCTATCAAGGTACATATGGCAAGGTAAAAGGCCTTAGGGTTCATCTCAAAACTTTGCAATTAGCCAAGGAAAAGGGGGGATGGGGCCTACCTTCTCTTAGAGATTATTATTTTGCAGTACAGTTGAGAGCCGTGATATGCTGGTGCAACCCATCATATGACGCTCAATGGAAAAACATTGAGGGGAGGATACTTTCCATCCCCATACAGGCAACTTTGGCTGATAACAACCTACAAAGTTACATAAATAATATTGACAACCCATGGGTGAAATGGACTCTTAAAATATGGAAAAATATTATAAAATAATATAAACTAGAGAGAGACATTGCAATTCTTAAATGGTGTGCATGTGTCTTGGATTTTACACCGAATAAACTAGATGCTATATTTAAGGACTGGACAGCTAAAGGAATAA
This sequence comes from Mobula birostris, assembly GCF_030028105.1. Lineage (NCBI taxonomy): Eukaryota > Metazoa > Chordata > Chondrichthyes > Myliobatiformes > Myliobatidae > Mobula > Mobula birostris. Next base: position 44,878,130 of record NC_092373.1, on the reverse strand, counting down.
CAGCTATTTGCAATATAATGAAAGAAGGAACACTGTTCAGTTTTGAAATGCTCAAAGAGAAGCACTTATTAGAAAAACAAGACTTTTACCGGTATTTACAGATGTGACAGCATGTTAATAGGATGGTTAAAAATGTAACCAAGGCAAGTACATGTCTGATAGAACTATTTAGAAAAGCATATAATTCAGACAATGGTAGTAGAATAATTTCAAGCATGTATAAGGGTTTGTCAAATCTTAAAACACATTAACTTCATACATTAAAACAAAATGGGAGAAGGAAGGAGGGATAATAATATCTGAAGAAGACTGGACAATAATATGGAGGTATCAATGGAAGCGTACCAGTTCACAGAAATGGAGGGAGTTGGGGTGGAAAAACTTGATAAAATATTTTATTACACCCTCTCAGAAATCCCCCTGTTTGCTGGAGAGATTGTGGAAATCAAAATGCAAACTATTATCATATTTTCTGGGAATGCCCCATTTTCAAAGACTGTTGAAGTGGGATACATAATGCCCTACAAGACATCTTTAAATGTGAAATACCCTGAAAGAGTAAGATCATATATTTTGGGTATATACCTCAGGAATGGTTGAAAAGAGATAAGTATTTAATGAATGTACTGCTGGTGGCTGGTAAAAAGACCCTTACCAGGAAATGGTTATCATAAGAGAGCCCAACTTTAAATGTATGGATGAAAGTTACAATGGACATTTACAAAATGGAGAAGATAACAGCATCTGTTAATCATAAGCTGGAACAATTTTATTCATACTGGAAAAAAATGGTTTAACTACATAACACCTCATAGGCCTGATTTTATTGTCACAAATCAATGAATTTGTTGTAAAATAAAGATCACTCCCTACTCTGTACATAGTTTTCTTCTTTCGATTGTTCTTTCTTTCCTCTCCTTTCTATAAGTGTATACCTCAGATAAATATTATGTGGAGATTTGTGATAAATATGATCATATGATATATATGTAGAGTATCTGAAATGCATCTTATGGAAATGTTTGATGATGAAATTCAATAAAAAATAAATTACAAAAAAAAATTGTGCACAAGATCACAGCAGGTAAAGCTGTGGTGAAGTTTTGCATTCTGCTCAATTGACTGACTCATGATTATCAATACCATTATTTGAAAAATTTCATCCTCGTGTTTAAATTCCTCCATGGTTTTGCTGCTTCCTGTTTCTATGAGAACTCCCGCAAATGTAAGAACACAACATTTCTCTACCCAGGCCTCTCGTGCATCTCGGGGATGTTCTCTGGCAATGTTATCAGTTAAGTGATCCTAAAAGTAAGGAAGGCCATCCCTTTAACTTCTCAATCTCTCAAATCAGTCTTGACACTTTTACTTGAGTCTGCTTCTTTTGGATGCCAATATTTCTCTAATCACACTTAAGTGAATATAGTGAGATATTTCCTTCTATTAAAAGTGCTCTGCAAAAAAAATATTCATTGTTGTTTCACCACATAAATGTGATTCTCTACAAAATGCAGATGGCATTTCCCTGGGAAGCTCTCTCAGGTCTTTGGCCATACAGAGAAGGCAGTTCCCTGGAGCCTCTGGTGTGTGTATTCTGAGCAGTCTCCTTTCTAAATGCAGAAGGTAGCTCCTTGCAGTTCTTGGCTGTTTGTACAGGGCTGCTCCCTATACTTTTCTGGATTGATCCTGCACAAGGTTACATGTGTGTTGAAGGAACGAAGCCATCTCTTCACCTATCAGATTACAAGGCAAAATTAAGGAAGTTAACTTTATTAATATACCACCTTATTGACAGCTGATTATGGATCATCCTTAGGTTCAGAAATCTCTGAAGTAAGAATAGCAGAAAAAGTTGATTCCACTTTATTTGGTTATATCCTTTCTTATTATCTCCTCTATACTTCTCCCTTTTTGCCTTTAAGATAAAGCTTGGTTTCATGGACAGCATCTTCTTCTTCTTCGGCTGTCCATTGATTTTTGATGTTGACTGAGGCCTGGGCAAGGTTGTATGGAAGTCCAACAGTTGCCCATGCTGCAAGTCTTCCCTCTCCACGCTACTGATGTTGTCTAAGGGAAGGGCACTAGGACCCATACAGCTTGGCACCGGTGTCGTCGCAGAGCAATGTGTGGTTAAGTGCCTTGCTCAAGGACACAACACGCTGCCTCAGCTGAGGCTCGAACCAGCAACCTTCAGATCACTAGACCGATGCCTTAACCACTTGGCCACGCACCACATGGACAGCATAAACCATCCTAAAATGTCATCTATTCACCTCTGAGTCTTGATAGATTAGTCATCAATGGAAGTTTTGGGTCCACCAAGTCTGCTCCTCCATTTCATCATGGCTGATCCCTCTTCCCCCTCAGGCCCAGTCTCCTGCCTTCTCCCTGTATCCCTTCATGTCCTGACCAATCAGGAATCTGTCAGCCTCTGCCTTACATATACATTCTCTCCATATTAAATACTCAGAGACTGATGTTTTCAGAAGGGATCATTGTACATCTATGAAAGAGGAATTAGCTGTTTCTTTTTCTCTTCTCTGCCAAACATAACTTTGGTCCACTTGTAACATCTTTGGTCTTGTTTGAGATAGGTTTACAGATCCTGCTTTATCACATCAGGGATCAAACTGTGATGAGTCCTGGTTTATCACACTCAGGGATGGTGACCCTATCTCTGATCTATCAGGAAACCCAACTGATTAGTTTCTATGGTAGAGGTGAATCACTTAAAAAAATATAATGCTGTCAGTAGATATCTTCATCACGTGTATCGGTGCATCTTTTTTCTTGCAATGCATGGTTGATTTCTCCAATTATTTTTTTGTTCACTTTATGTTAGTTAAAAAAGCTATTAGTCTACAGATCAAACCCAGCTGCTATACGGTAGGGTACTTACACACAGATGTTCCAATTAAAAGCTTACGACAGCCTCATCATGCTAATTGGAGATTATTCCAACATTTAAATTTGTGTCTTGACATGTCCTTAGATAACCACCAAGGCAGCTCAATAGACTAATCCCAAGAAAAGCTTTGAATCTGATGATTTGGTTCAACTGTTTGAAAGAAAGCCCAACTGTCTAATTAAATTGTTAAATGACTTATTAGATAATTACTAGTAAATGCAGTTCAAAACTTTTCCAAATCTCTCGACACAATAATCTCTCACTCCAATTTGAAGTAGAACTATTGTTTCTCTCGAAAATATTGCAAGCCTATTTATATCTTATGATAGGCTTGTAATATTTTCTAGAGAAACAATATTTCGATATTTGAAGTGAGAGATTCTAAGGATCTTGGCCTGAAACTTCAACTGTTTATTAATATCCAGAGATGCTGCCTGGCCTGGTGAGTTACTCCAGCCTTCTGTGTGTGTTATCTTTATTTTGTTCTGTGTATATGCACATAATTTGCATAATCACCTACGCTACACTTCCTTGAAAAGAATGATTCATATTTTTGTGTGGTATTATTTATCTAAGACTCCTTCACCTTCCCAAAAGAATTCTTGGCATTGGTGTTCTAAAGGTTAGCTATATTTGTCACAGTCATAGACAAACAGCAATGAAGTATGATCTTTGGCCCATCACAACCATGCCAACCATCAAGTGCTGATCTACACTAATTACCTTTACCAGTACTCAGCCGACAGGCCTTATGCCATTTGAAAATGTCAGATATATTAGGTGGTATTAATACAGGAATCTGTCATGTTTACAATGTCTTCATCCATGTCTTAAGGTGTAACTCTTCTCTTCCATTCTTCCACTAAGAAGTGACTGAGCAAAATTCCATCATTGTCTGAGTCTTTTATTCATTATTAACTCAGCGGGGCAATAAGCTACAGTGGAATGTGGTCTGGTTTACAGTCAATCTAGAGTTCTGTTAGTTGATGTTTCAATGTTCTCATTGTCCATTGTACTGAAATGTTAAATTTGGTTCTTCCTTCCTCGTTGTTGCCTGACCTGCTGAGTATTCATGGTGTTTTTTTGTTTTACCTTCAGACTCCGAATATTTGCATTTTTATTTGCTTTTCATTATGTGCAACTTTCATATCCAAAGTATGCATCTATGCCCATGATAAGAGACTTCATTGGCGTACAGTGCTCATATCAGTGCACCAACCTTTGTCCATGTTGTTGCCTTAATGTCATCCTGTTTTGCAATATTGCTACCGGTGATATAAATACCATAAAAACACAATTCTCCACTGATTACTTCATTTCCAATACCACTTATACTCATTCTTTACTGCTTTTTATTGGGAAAAATATTTTTCCTGGTGTAAGGAAATCACTTACTGGAAATGCTTTGGCTCCAGGTATTGCCTTCACACTTAAACACTGAGGATGTGTATTTCCACTCAATCTATACCTATAACAATTCTTTCCACTAATCACACCCATGCTGCTGTAGAACGAGAGCCCTTACTATTGTTCTGTGACTGTAAACTATGATTGTATTTGTACTTTACGTTGGTTAAAAATTGATGATGTCACTTCCATAGATACAGCAGCTTAATACAAAATCAAATGTGGGATTTTAGTTTGTAAGTTTAATTCACTCATTGATCATATCAAATGACTTTTCTTGCAGCACATCATCTATGAAAATATCAAAGTTACAATGCCAATAAGTCTTTCAACAAGAAAAAGTAGTTGCTGACAGTTTTGCCTCACTTCTGAGTTCTAATTCGAATTTGTACTTCTCTATAAACTCTTAGAATTTAGTACCAAGATATTCCTGTGAACTAGCACTCTTCAAGAAACAAAACATCTTTATGTTCAATGGTATTAAAAGACTTAGGAATGTATTATAGATTCCTGAACTCATTTCAGTTCAGTTAACATAATAGCTTCCTTGCTCTCCTGTGTAACGTTGTTTTATATTGGCATATTCTCTCCATTGCTATCAATTTCCATCATGTCATTTATTTTCAAAAACATTTCTCTGCTTTGTATTTATGTGCTGAATTGTTCATGCACCGAGTCATACATGCCAAGGCTTCCAACATAACAAGCACTTTCACAATGGAATAAGAGTTTCCTGCCACTTCAGTGACCTCATCTCTGATTCATTAAACTAACCTATCAGCTTTCTTAACAAGATTTTGGAATATCGGGAGTTATCCAATCCTGCTGCATATACACATGCAAAATCACTAAAATGCTAACGGTATCTGCTTGACCTTGCTCTCCTCCACAATTGCCTCATTCAATCTCCTCACTAAGGTGTGAGGGCTATGACAAATGCATTGTGAGATCAAGAGTTCTGTTCAAGAGTTTTGTAGTAGCAGGACAGAAGCTGCCCTTGAGCCTGGTGATGTGTACTTTCAAGCTTCGCACATGAGGTTTGTGCCTCACGTTGCTACTGTGGTCATAAATGCACTTGACATTGTGCTTATGAGCTTGTGGGGGAATCGTTTTGGTTAACAAATGATACACTTTTTGTGCCCCCCTCCCACCTTTAATGCTTTGGTCATTCTTTGCATCCTCATTTCCAATAGGCAAAGTATACCTTGGTTCTTATTTTAACTGCACATAATGCCAGAAACATAACGAAGTGCTGATGCTGAGGATGTTATACGAGTCTGTGGTGGCCAGTGCGATCATGTTTGCTGTTGTGGCTGGGGCAGCAGGCTGAGGGTAGCAGACACCAACAGAATCAACAAACTCATTCGTAAGGCCAGTGATGCTGTGGGGATGGAATTGGACTCTCTGACGGTGGTGTCCGAAAAGAGGATGTTGTCCAAGTTGCATGCCATCTTGGTCAATGTCTCCCATCCACTACATAAGGTACTGGTTGGGCACAGGAGTACATTCAGCCAGAGACTCATTCCACCGAGATGCAACACATGCGTCATAGGAAGTCATTCCTGCCTGTGGCCACCAGACTTTACAACTCCTCCCTTGGAGGGTCAGACACCCTGAGCCAATAGGCTCATCCTGGACTTATTTCCTGGCATAATTTACATATTACTCAGGAGCAACAGCACGATCATCTTCCCGCAGGTTTCTACTGAGGATTGGTGTGGGTGTATCAATTCTACTCTTTAGGCTGGGGGGCGTTCCACAATGGCACAGCGAGCTGTGATCACAAGGCTGTAGATTGAGTGTCGAATTTTTCCTTCTCCTAGACGGGCTGCATAGCAAAGCTAAGAAGTCCCATCTAGTCGCGTTTGGAATCAGAGTTGCCCTTCTCCAAGGCTGACCGCCAGCCAAGGCTAATGAGCCCAGCCTGCCCACCCAGTTATACGGCTGGACACTTGGTTGTGCCATGAATAGGAAACTCAGTAAGAACAGGGACACCACGTGAAGGCGTTGCTATGGGCACAGTAGTGTAGGAGAGGCCTTATATGAGTGACCTGCCACATGGCAAGCCAAACAGTGGTCCTGTGGTGATCACTACATCTGGAAAGGAAAGGAGAGGCTATGGAAGACGTTTCACCTTGCTAAAGTGAGCAGGACGTCTAGTCCATGACTCACCCATCCCCTTATGAGGGGTATAGATGGGGAAATGCAAGCAGGCTTTTTCCACTGACTTGGGGTGATACTAGATCTAGAGGTCACACATAGATCAATGGTGAAAGGTGACATTTTTAATAGGAACGTGTTTGGGAACTTCTTCACTCAGAGGGTGGTGCAAGTGTGAAATGAGCTGCCAGCAGACGTGATGGATGCAGGTGTGATTGCAACATTTAAGAGAAATTTGGATAAGTACATGGATGGGAGGGGTTTACAGGTCTATTGTCCAGGGACAGGTGATGGGACTAGGTAGAATAACAGTTTGGCACCGACTCAATGGGCCAAAGGGCTTGTTTCTGTGCTGAGGTGCTCCATGGTTCTAAGTGACTCTGGATGATCTTTCTGCAGAAGGCATTTAGATTTTAATTGCAGTAATGCAATGCAATTGCTGGAAAAAATTGTTAAGAATAAGCAATAATTTTATTTCATAAATTTGTTTATAGAGTAAATATTCTTACCCCAAAACAAATAACTTGTCCCTCAAGCGTGAATTAGAATAATATATTCTTTCATTGCATCCATGTGTTTAGCATTATTGGAGATTTAGGGTGTGTTTGTCTTCCTAATGCTGCAATCTTCTTACTCTTTCCTCTGTTAGCTCAGAGTTTCCTTACAGTTTTAATTCTTACAGAATACTCCTGCAGTTCTGCACTTTGCAAACTGAAGCTGAAGATTTTATGTCTTGCACTGTATTGCCGCTGCAGAACAAACAAATTTCACAATATATATCAGTGACAATAAAGCAGAGTCTGATTGTGATTCTTTCCTCAGATGAACATCCTCAGTATCCTTGGGTTCCATTCTTTGACAACACGGCTTGAATCACAATCTCACTAATGGTTTTCAAAAGATCAGAAATATCTTAGCATCTTTCAGGTCTTCAAAATGCATAAAGTTCTTCTTCCTTACATTTGCAAGTCAAACCAAATCTATAACCTCTTAAAATTGATAGTTTAATCTTACCACTCATTCATCCTGTTTACTTGATCTATAGAATTTAACTCTTCAGAAAAAGAACTCTGAAGAAAGTTTTGATGCAAGGCATGGTCACTAAGGAAGACACAACCAAATGTTTTCCTCCTGTCAAGAGCAAGCTATCTCCATCTAGACAAATTCATACCAATGCTCTTTTACTTGGGTTATAGCTGTTGGGTTTACCCTTCAACTCTGTAAGTAGGAAGGTATAATCGTTACAGTCCGGGATGATTCAAGTATTGAAGGACCGTTGGAAAGTTGTTCCCAGATCCTGTGTTGTTTCTCACCATCAGCCACCTTTTGTCAGAAACTGAGGATCATCCTATCAAGAATGGATGAATTTCCTAACTTAAACACTCTCAACTACTATACTGTGTCTGCATCTTAAATTCATGGAGGTGTACACAACACATTTGCATATTACAAGTAATTTCCCACCTAAGTTACAAGTATTGCGGATCTCCAAATTCCATAATGTGCAATATATAGTATATGCAAGACTGATACTGTATATAATACTGTATGTACAGAGTAATTGCAGAGAATGGAATTAAAAATGAAATCTGTCTTATGGTTTTATATTGCTATATTTATACTCTATTCTTGGTTGGTGCAACTGTAACGAAAACCAATTTCCTCGGGGATCAATAAAGTATGACTATGACTTATTCCCTCTTGATCTTCGCAAGTGAAGAATCAGCTGCCACCACCCCTTATAAAATTGTAAACCTTCAACAAATCTCCCCTCATTCTCCTACACTCCAGGAAAAAAGTCCTAACGTATTCAACCTTTTTCTATAAATCAGGTCAAGTTCTGGCAACATCCTTGTAAATTTTCTCTGCACTTTTTCAACCTTATTGATACTGTTCCTGCAGGCAGGTGACCAAAATGGCACATAAAACTCCAAATTTGGCCTCAAGCATCTTATACAAAGTTTTATATGGCCTCAGCATAACATGTCAATTCATAAGCTCAATACTCTTATTTCATGAAAGCCAATGTGCCAAAAGCTTTCTTTACGACCCTATCTACCTGTGACGCAAATTTCAAGGAACTATGGATCAGTATTCCCAATTCCCTCTGATCTGCTGCATTCCTCAGTGCCCAAACCTACCCTGGTTTGTCCTCTCAAAATGCTCTCACACTTATGTGCATTGAATTCCATCTGCCATTTTTCATGCTATTTTTTTCCAGCTGGTCCAGCTCCAACTTTGATAGGCTTTCTCACTGTCTACTATGTCACCAAACGTTATGTCATCTGTAAGTTTGCTGATCCAGTTTACCGCATTATCATCCAGATCGTTAATATAGATGACAAACATCAATGGACCCAACACTAATCCCTGCAGCACACTACTCGGCACAGGCCTCCGATCAGAGAGGAAACTACCTACTACTGCTCAAACTGAACAGTACTTGATGTCTACGGTTTACACAACTTACTTAGTAACATGAGTTTTTTTTTAAGTATCATCCCCTGTATTTTTTGTCTGTTTGTATCTTTCACAAGGCAGCACTGTGTAGTAGCTAGTTCAGTCCTGACCCCTGGTGCTTTCTGCGTGGAGTTTGCAGGCCGTCTCTATGACCAAATGGTTTTCTTTAGGTGCTCCCGTTTTCTCGTAAGCCCCAAAATGTGCAGGTTGACAAGTTACGTGATGACTGTAAGTTGCCCCAGGTATGTAGATGACTGCTGGAAGCTGGATGGGATTTGATGGGAATATAGGGTTAATCAAATGGGTTTGGTAGGATTGATGTAAAAATGGTTGGCACTCACTGAGCCCAAGAACCTTTGCAGTGCTGTGATACTTCACAACTAACTTTGTAAAATCTAGTCAGTGATGCAACTTTCAAATGACATACTTTTTGACATGATGCCACAGAAATGCATTGAAAGAACAGTTAAATTACAATAATTCGCTGTCTCACAATTCAGAAATCCTGATGATTTGGCTTCTGGCTCACCAAGTGATATTTTCTGCAATTGAAACTCACAAGATTCACCAGAAAACAATAAGTTCTGACCATACTGACTCAACAGAATTTTTCTATATTATCAATATCTCCTATATTATGGAGTGGCGGGTGAAGATACATCTCTACCAAAGGAGGTGTAAGGTGCTCCTTGCCTTTGTTAGCCTACAGGTCACTCTTGGGCAAGGTGTAGCACCTGCTTAGCCCCCTCCCCACCCCCCCAAATCAGGGTCACATGAAGCCATGGAATGGGTGGTGGATGGTCATATGAGCAGCTGGTACATATCACAAGTCTTGGTTATGCCACCACTGAGGCCAGGCAGACAATCTCTGAAGAGTATTGATAATGACTGGGGTCACCCCTTTTGTAAAGACACTGCCCAGAAGAAGGCAATGGCAAACCACTTCTTCAGAAAAAGTTGCCAAGAACAATCATGATCATGGAAAGACCATGATTGCCCATGTCATACGACAAGGCACATAATGAACGAACAGACCAATTATATTTTATTATATAGTTTTAGTTATCAGAATGTTGCTATATCATTATGAAATTTTGTGGTGTTTTAGCTTTACCAACAAACTTTGCTTGATTTTATGATTTTTTAAATGGCTGTTGACTGAATATTTAAATTATACTTTTCAAAATTCCTCAGTGGAGGTGTCAGAGTTAATGTTGAAGCTGCAGTACAGTACAGCTGCAGTTTCAGTTCCTGGTCAGTGGCAAGTTCTCAGCCATTGGATGACTACCGTTCAGTTCATTGCTAAGGAGGCAAGAAATCCCTCTTTCTGCTCCTCACATGAGCCTGACACATATGGGTGTTGGATGTAGACACCACTGGAATCTTTCAGCTTCTATTTTGTTGGTTCACCTGTGTAATGGACTGGAGAACAACATGCTGTGAATGGATTATTTGTTTATCAATAAATAAATAAATAAATAAATAAATAAACAAGTATAATGTTTTATGTTATTTATTTAATTGGGTTCTCTTTATCTAGTTTTAGGACACATGAAGATCTGATCACATTTTAGGTCATATTTATTCAGAAATAGAGAAACTTCTACAAGGTTCACAAACTTTCTAGCACCACTGTAGATGACAAGATGAGCCCAATGCCTCTTTTGCTTGCTTTGACTGTCAAGACATGGACGAACCTTTATGAACTCCCACAGCTGCCAATGATCCTGTGATTTCTGTCTCTTAGGACAATGTGAGAGCCTCCTTCATGGAAAGCACCTGGCCCAGACGGGGTACTTGACTGAGTATTAAAGACCTGTGCTGATCAACTTGGTGCAGTGTTCACTGAGATCTTTAACCTCTCACTTCTGCGGTCTGAGGCACTCACCTGCTTTAATCATGCTTCAATTATACCAGTGCCTAAGAAGAACATGGTGACCTCCCTCAATGACTATTGTCTTACATTCACTTACATTCACAGTGATGAAGTGCTTTGAGAAGTTGGTGAAGAAACATATCAACTCATGCCTGAGAAGTGACTTGGATCCGTTCCATTTTGCCTCCTAGTACAACAGGTCCACAGCAGATGCTACTTCATTTGTATCTGGAACATGCGGACAGAAAAGATGCAGGGATCAAGATGCTCATTATTGACTATAGCTCAGCATTCAATATATTCAATTCGAAATTAATCAATAAATTTCAAGACCTTGGTTTCAATACCTCCTTGTGCAATCACATCCTCAAGTTCCTCACTTGCAGACACCACAATCTCCTCCACAAACTCCATCAGCACAGATGCACCACGAGGCTGTGTGCTTAACCTCCTGCTCTATTCACTTTACACTTACGACTGTGTGGCTAAGCACAGCACCAATGCCATATTCAAGTGTGCTGATGACACCACTGTCTTAGCCGAATCAAAAGTGGTGACGAATCAGTATATAGGAGGGAGATTGAAAATCTGGCTGAGTGGTGCTACAACATAGACTTCTCACTCAATATCAAGACCAAGGAGCTGATTATTGACTTCAGCAGGAGGAAGCCACAGGAGCTTGAGCCAGTCCTCACTGGGGGAACAGAAGTAGAGAGGGTCAGCAACTTTAGATTCCTCGGTGTTATCATTTCAGAGGACCTGTCCTGGGCCCAGCACGTAAGTGCAATTTTGGAGAAAGCACGGTAGCGCCTCTACTTGGAAGTTTGCAAAGATTCGGCATGACACCTAAACCCTTTGACACATTCCATAGATGTGTGGTGAAATGTATATTAACTGGTTGCATTACGGCCTGGTATAGACACAAATGCTCTTGAACAGAAAATCGTACAAAAAGTAATGGATACAGAACATGGGTAAAGTTCTCCTCACCCCTGAGCACATCTACATGGAATGCTGTCACAGGAAAGCAGCATCTATCGTCAAGGACATTCACCACCCAGGCCATGCTCTCTTCACACAGAAAGCAGGTACAGGAGCCTCACAACCCACTCCACCAGGTTCAGCAACAATTATTACCCCTCAACCATCATACTCTTGAACCAGAGGGGATAACTTCACTCAACTTCACTTGCCCCATCACTGAACTATTCCCATAATCAATGATTCACATTCATGGACTCTTCATCTCATGTTCTCGATGTTATTGTTTGTTTGATTATTTATTTATTATTATTGCTTTTTTTTTTCTTTTGTATTTGCACAATTTGCTGTCTTTTGTACATTTTTTGTCCATCCTGTTGGGTGTGGTCTTTCAACAATTCTATTATGTTTCTTTGATTTACTGTGTATGACCACAAGAAATTGGATGTCTGGATTGTACAGTGCCTTGAAAAGGTATTCCGCTCCCAACACTTTGTTCACATAAATGAGTATTACAACCAGGAATTTTGATCAATTTAGCTGAGAATTTTTATTTGTGAATCACAAGCTCCTTTTTTTTCACAGTACAGCCCAAAAAAGGGAAAATTGTAAAGCATGAAAAACAAAAAATTTAAAGACTGAAATGTCAGCAGATCAAAAGCATTCGTCCCTCTTTGCTTAGTATTTATGTAATCGAACTGTCTCTCACAGATATTACAGCCAGTAGTCTTTTTGGATAAGTCTCCATTTGCTTTACACAATGTGATGGAGCAAGATTTGTTCATTCCTCCTTGCTAAATTGTTTAAACTGTTCCAGGTTAGTTAGGGAGCAGTGGTGGACAACAATCTTGAGGTTTTGCCAGACATGTTCGATTGGATTAAATTGGGACTCTGACTGGCCCACTAAGGACAGCAATTTTATTCATATGGAGCCACTCCATGATTACTTTGGCAGTGTGTTTTGGGTTGATGCCCTGCTGAAAGATTAACTTCCTCCCCAGTTTAAGCTTTCTAGCAGAGGCTACTGGGTGTTTGTCCAGGATCTCTTTGTATTTAGTAGCACTCATCTGCTCATCAGTCCTGACCAGATTTCTAGTCCCTGCTACTGGAAGGCATCCCCATAGCATGATGCTACCTCTACCTGGGGATGGTGTTACCTGGCTGAAGTGTAGAATTAGATTTACGCCGCACATACTGCGTAGTATTGAGGCCATAAAGTTCCTCTATACTCTCATCCGACCACAAGACCTACTACGTCTTTACGGTATCTTCTAAGTGACACTTTGCAAAGTCTTTATGGACAAGGATATTTTTCTTTTCTTTTAGCCAGTGCTTCTTCCTTGCCACTTTTCCATAAATACCCTTTATGTGCGAGTCCTTAGAGATTGGGGAGCCATGAACTTCATCTCCAGTTGCAGCCACTGGCTTCTTCAGCTCATTCAGAGTGATTGTCGGCATCACAGTAGCCCCTCTTTCAACTGCTATTCTTCTCCAGTGACCTTGTATAGAGGGCTGGCCTGAAGTAGGCAGTGTGGCTTTGGTTTCATATTTTTCTCCACTTTTTCACCATGGACTGCACGAAGTTCAGTGCCTTTGGGATGGTCTTGTACCCTTCCCCAGATTTGTGCTTCTCTATTATCGTTTCCCTGACTTGTCTTGAATGAGCTTGTCTTTTCACTTGGTTTGGTCTGTTGAAAATCTACCATACTGTGGCACCTTACGGAGAGAAGGGGGTATTTATTCTTATGAATTCATTGAAAACAGGTTACCCACCAATTTTCTACATCAACAAATTGGGTAAGTTGGTAAGGTAATAGACAATACTGCACCGGATAAAAGTTAGCATAGTAATTACAAAGGGAATTAAAACTATTTCAACCTCACAATTTTGGTTTTTATTTTTTAGTAGATCATTGACAGGTTTTGGAATTTTTCTTTTGATTTGATATGATGCAAAATGTTTTGTAGATTAGCTCAAAAAATCCTTCTTCAATATATTTTAAATTTAGAAAATGAGACAGTAAAATGTGAAAATAGTTGTCGGGGCTGAATACTTTTTCAAGGCACAGTAGATGGTGACATATACAGTATTTGCTTCGAACTTTAAAATGTTTGTTGAAATTTACACAAAAGCTTAATTCTGTTCTTTCCTCCCAAATCTTTAGAAATGTTTGACAATGATAACCGTGAGTTCCTTGAAAATAACAGTGCTGTACTTACAGTATTAGAGCTAATCCATGTTGGTTATTGAGTTGATGGTCCTTATTTCCATTCAACTGACTAACACAGCTGTGAACTAGATAAATTAGATTTCTCTTTTAATTAAAGGTTGCAGTGGGGGGTATTTAGGCCTCCCTTAATTCTGTTTGCCTGTGTGCCTTATTTAGTTATAACAAAAAGTCAATTGTAATGTTTGCTCAGGTTGTCTGTTTTAACTGCTAGAGGTTCAGACATTACTAATACCACCAGTTAGTGCCTCCCAGCTTGAGCAGTTGAACAATCCCAGCCTTTTGAATAAATAATGGAAAAGTTCACTTTCTACTTTATCACACGTGCATGTTCCAGAACATCAGAAAAAGGAAAAATGCATAGACCAGTAACAAAAAAATCAACATTTTAAACTAAGTTGCTAATTATAAAAGCAATAAAAAAAATGACACTCCATGTATGTCTCTTGATCATTGCATTGGCTTTGCTTTCCTTTCCAGACCTTCTGTTTCCACACAAATGTTACAGAAGGTATTCTGTAAGTCAGCACCTTCCATTTCTCTGTTGCTCCCAATTCCCCCAATTCCCATTTTAGACATTTTTTTTATCCATGTTCATTTTCCAGTACATTCTGTTACAGTATCACACCAAATTGCACTTAAGATGATTTTATCATCTTTATGCAATTTTTGCATTATCTGATAGTCCTTTAAATTAGTTTGACTATATGAATACATTTTTCTGCCTCTATCAATAAATTCTGCATTCCCATGAAAATGCATCTGATTCATGATGTATAGAAGAATACACTTAGACTCAACAATAAACAATAGACAATAGACAATAGGTGCAGGAGTAGGCCATTCGGCCCTTCGAGACAGCACACCACCATTCACTGTGATCATGGCTGATCATCCACAATCAGTATCCAGATCCTGCCTTCTCCCCATAACCTTTGATTCCGCTATCTTTAAGAGCTCTATCCATCTCTTTCTTGAAAACATCCAGAGACTTGGCCTCCACTGCCTTCTGGGGCAGAGCATTCCACATATCCACCACTCTCTGGGTGAAAAAGTTTTTCCTCAACTCCGTTCTAAATGGCCTATCCCTTATTCTTAAACTGTGGCCTCTGGTTCTGGACTCACCCATCAGCGGGAACATGCTTCCTGCCTCCAGCGTGTCCAATCCCTTAATAATCTTATATGTTTCAATCAGATCCCCTCTCATCCTTCTAAATTCCAGTGTATACAAGCCCAGTTGCTCCAATCTCTCAACATATGACAGTCCCGCCATCCCGGGAATTAACCTTGTGAACCTATGCTGCACTCCCTCAATAGCAGGAATGTTCCTCCTCAAATTTGGAGACCAAAATTGCACACGATACTCCAGGTGTGGTCTCACCAGGGCCCTGTACAGCTGCAGAAGGACCTCTTTGCTCCTATACTCAATTCCCCTTGTTATGAAGGGCAGCATGCCATTAGCTTTCTTCACTGCCTGCTGTACCTGCATGCTTGCTTTCAGTGACTGATGTATGAGAACACCTAGATCTCGTTGTACGTCCCCTTTTCCTAACTTGACTCCATTTAGATAATAATCTGTCTTCCTGTTCTTACCACCAAAGTGGATAACCTCACATTTATCCACATTAAACTGCATCTGCCATGCATCTGCCCACTCACCCAGCCTGTCCAAGTCACCCTGCATTCTCATAACATCCTCCTCACATTTCACACTGCCACCCAACACTTTGAGCTAATATCATTTGTCTGCATTGGACCCATATTCCTCTAAACCTTTCCTATTCATGAATGTGTCTAATTGTCATTTAAATTTTGTAATTATACCCAAATTGCCAACCTTGCCTGGCAAGTCTATGTGAAAAATCTGACTCTCAAATCTCCTTTAAATGTTTCCCCTCCCATGTTAAACCATGCCCATTGTTTCACCTATCACCCACTACCTTGTACTTCCTCCTCTCCTCCCCCCACCTTCTTCTCATCTCTTTTTTCCAGTCCTGCCAAAGGGCCACAGTCCAAAATGTTGACTGTATACTCTTTTCCATAGATGCTACCTAACCTGCTGAGTTCCTCCAGCATTCTGTGTGTGCTGCCTTAAACCATGTCCTCTAGTTTACCTGCTTTGAGAAAAAGACAGTGACTATCCAAGTTATCTATGTCCCTCCTGATTTTATAGAAGCCACTCCTCAGTCTCCTTCTGTAACATGATGTCCCCTTTTGTACTCAATACCTAATCCTATGGAATACAACTGTTTCACCACATTGTCGACCTGTGTTGTCACTTTCGGGGAACTATGTACTTGTACCCCTAGGTCTCTCTGTTGTACAACACTCCCCAGGACTAGGACTCTGCTGTTCACTGTGTATGTTTTACGCCGGTTTAGTAATAACCCAACAACATCCTGGTGTTACATCTGACCACTATCTCCACTGGACCACTCGCTTGGATACCATTTCGGCAAAAGCAAGTCAGAAAGCGGGTGTCCTGTAGTTCATCCCTTGACAAGTATTTGTCCCTTCTTTTCAGAAGCATAATTCAATGCTTTCCACATGCCAAAATGAGTGCAGTTCCAACAACCTCCAAGAAACTTGGGACCATTCAGAATAAAGTAGACCATTGCAGTATACCGCATGCGATTTACAAAACATACAGCAGGTATTAATCCAAGTAGAACCAACAACATCTCCCAAACCCACCAAAAAAGGCAAGGGCATAAAACATGTGGGAGCACCATCACCTATAAATTTCTTTCCTAGTTATGCACCATTCTGATTTGGTAATACATCACTAGGCCTTCACTGTAAATGGGTCTGAATCCTGGAAGTCCCTGACCTATACTGTAGTAACTTCTACTTTGAAAAAGGCACACTCTGCAACTTCATGCCCAAGAAACAACTTTATCTCGAACTTCAAAACCGTTATGTATATACAGAGGCTTTCACAACCCGTACGGCATGGCAGGCACACTATTTACAAAGTACACCAGAAGTAAAATGAACAGAAGTAAACCCCCGCCCCCCCCACATTATCCTAATTAGTATTAACTTATTTTTAATAATGCTCACATTACAACATATACCATGATGGAAGTAACTTCACGAGAATGACTCTATCACCTTCCTGGGACAATAAGAGATTGGTCAAGATCGAATATAATGGAGTACTTACAAGGCATTCTTCAAGTGGAAAATTAAATAAATACAACATTAAAGCACAGAACACTGATTAAACATTACCTTTCCCTGAACATTGAAAATGCCTGATCTGTTAAGAAATTTCTGATTATGGAAAGCATATGACACAAGCCCAAACATTGGTAAGGACCTACCATGCTTCTTAGTGTCACTGCTGCTGGGTTTCATAGATCCCAGGCAAATGTGAAGGTCATGAAATTGCTGGCCAAGCTTCAATCAAAGTCCAGTGGTGGCACAGAAGGCTGATGTAATCCCCCAGCAGGTATCCTGAGGATTCTGATCTTGAATCCAGTCTGCTGACCGAGCCTTTAATCCCACTCATTTGAATGGAATGGTACAACTCAGGAGATGAAAAAAATGCTAGCATTTTGTAAATTATATTTTGTTGTTTAAGTAGTTTGAATTGTTTTTAGATTGTTTTAAATTTATTTTCTTTGATAGTTGTTTTGAAGAAGCTTTGTCTAGGCTTAGCAGCTTTGGAAGAAAGCAAAGTTGAGGGTGGGGCTTTGCCATCTGTCAAAACCTTTTCGTCAAGCTCTTGGACAAGACTTCTTCTGGCCCACACACGTGGCTTAGTTACATCATCAGAGGCTCTGCCACTGCTCAGCCCCAGGACCATATCAGCCAACAAGATTATAATCTCAGGAGAACTGCAAAACTGGCAGCAAATGTGGTTGGGAGTCCCTATTCAGGAAAATCTAGTCCATTCTGTTTCAGCTTGGGACAGTTTGAAATCAAGATTCTTTCGATCTAGTTAATCAGATATTTGCTGTATAATTCAATATGTCAAGTACTTATGTGTGGTCTGAAATTAATGGGCAGTTTCTACTGAATTGTGACTGCATTAACAATATGATCTAAATATCAGGTGGCCATGATACCAGGTGGCAGTATTGAAGATGGGCTAAAAATGTAAAAATATTGGAAAACAGATGGAACTTTTTAAGAATTCATCACAATTTACCAACTGCAGAAGCTTCATCTGCCAAAATATCACATTGGCTTCATTCTTTTATGTCTAAAACTGTAACCAAAATTTCGGCATGTTTCCCAATTACAGAAATTTGTTCAGCTGATTTTTGGCAAGAACATGATTTTTCCACACTTTGCATGCAATCCAACTGAACAAGTATTCCTGCATGTAATAATTTTAAAATGAGCAGCTGGGAATATTGAACATTGAATTTTAGGTTGCCATGCTAACTCTATTTTCAAAAATAAAAGGTTAATTAAGAAGAATTTTTTCCTACTGAGGAGCTACTGAATCTGCAATTCTTTCCCTGGAGGACGTGAAGGCTCTGTCGTGATTACTTTTAGAACAGGGATCAATTGATCTCTGGGTACTAAATCTAGTTTTGTTTAGATGAGGTTTTTGAGTATTTATAATCATGAACCCTTGAGAAATTGTTCTTGAAAATCTCACAACAAACTTCACAACAATCTTCAAGCTTCCAATAGTGTGTAAAATGGTAATTGGCCCTTCTCTTTTTATGTTCCTCAGGATTAAGGATGACTTACTCCCAATAAAATTTTGTGTTCTGAGTTGACCAAGAAGTCAAAATTAAAACTGCAGACTTGTGGAAGTTGCAGCAAGGCAAGGATAGTCTGGGACAGTTGTAATAGATGACAACTTTGGAGTGAGACTGTCTGAGACACCTCTGCTACTACAGAATCAGAATCAGAATCAGAATCAGGTTTATTATTGCTGGCATGTGTCGTGAAATTTGTTAACTTAGCAGTAGCAGTTCAACGCAATACGTGGTACAGAAGAGAGAAAATAAATAAATAAATAAACAAACAAACAAACTAACAAGTAAATAAATAAAGCACAATATACGTATATTGAATAGAATAAAAATTGTGCAAAAGCAAAATATATAATTTACAAATTGAGGTAGTGTTCAAGGGTTCAATGTCCATTTAGGAATCTGATAGCAGAGGGGAAGAAGCAGCTCCTAAATCACCGAGCGTGAGACTTATGGCTCCTGTACCTTCTGCCTGATGGTAAAAATAAGAACAAGACATTACCTGGGTGATGTGGGTCCTTAATGATGGATTCCACCTTTTTGAGGCACTGCTCCTTGAAGATGTTTTGGATATTATGGAGAATAGTGCCTATGATGGAGCTGACTAATTTTACAACTGATTGCAGCTTACTTTGATCCTGTGCAGTAGCCCACCCGTACCAAATGGTGATGCAGCTAGTTAGAGTGCTCTCCACAGTACATCTGTAGAAATTTCCGACTATTTTTGGTGACATACCAAAATCTCCTCAAATTCCTAATGAAATATAGCCACTGTCGTGCCTTCTTTACAGTGGCATTGATAAGTTGGATCCAGATTAGATCCTCAGAGATATTGACAGCCAGAAACTTGAAATTGCTCACTCTTTCCACTTCTGATCCCTCTATGAGGACTGGTGTGTGTTCCATCATCTTACCTTTGGTCCACAATTGGATCTTTTGTCTTACTGATGCTGGGTGTAAGGTTGTTGTTGTGACACCACTCAATGAGCTGGTATACCTCACTCCTTAATTCCTCTCATCACCATTTGAAATTCTGCAACCAGTGGTTGTATCATCAGCAAATTTATAGATGGCATTTGAACTGTGCCTAGTCACACAGTCATGGATATAGAGAGAATATGAACAGTGGGCTAGGCGCATATTCCTGAGGTGCACCAATGTTGATAGTCAGTGAGGTGGAGATATCATTTCCAATCCACACACACTGGAGTCTTCTAGTTAGGAAGTTGAGGATCCAGTTGCAGAAGGAGGTACAGAGGCCCAGGTTTTAGAGCTTCTCAATTAGAACTCCAAGAATGATTGTTTCAAACGCTGAGCTACAGTCAACAAATAGCAGCCTGACATAGGTGTTTGTATTGTCCAGCTGATCCAAGGCTGCATGAAGAACCAATGAGATCACATCCACCCTCGACCTATTGTGGCGAGAGGCAAATTGCAGTGGGTCCAGGTCCTTGCTGAGGTAGGACTTGATTCTGGCCATGACCAACCTTTCAAAGCACTTCATCACCATAGATGTGAGCGCTACTGAATGACAGTCATTAAGGCAGCTCACCTTGCTCTACTTGGACACAGGTATAGTTATTACAGATGCAGTGGGCTGGGTTGACTGTGGCAGTGTGTACTCAAGCCAGACAAGTGAGGCCTGTGTAGTAAGACTTTTCCAGAAAGCTCTTCCTGAGGTATAGTATCCCTTTACACATTGGGGGATGCCAGAGACAGGTGAGATAAGAGTAACAAAGGGATGCAAAATATACTCATCAACTAAGGCTTTGTATCTATACAAGGTCAGTGGTGTTAAAGTCCATCCAAACTTTGAGCGGACAGCTACTGATGTTTTGAAGTTAATAAAGACAGCCAGCCCAGCCTATCTCATCTGTAATAAGCAGAGGTGCCTCAGGCACTCTCACTTCAAAGGTCTCATTTGATGCTGTGACGACGGCAGAAGCATGCCAAAACTTATGGGCTTCTGCCAGCAGAGCCTTGGATGTATTGGTCATTGATGGAAACAAAAACCTGTGCCAACCAACTGGCGGAAGTATTCAAGGACATCTTCAACCTCTCATTGCTAAGGGAGGAAGTTCCCACTTGCTTCAAAAAGGCAACAATTATACCAGTGCCTAAGAAGAATAATGTGAGCTGCCTTAATGGCTATCTCCCGGTAGCACTCACATCTACAGTGATGAAATGCTTTGAGAGGTTGATCATGACTAGACTGAACTCCTGCCTCAGCAAGGACCTGGACCCATTGCAATTTGCCTATTGCCACAATAGATCGATGGCAGATGCAATCTCAATGGCTCTTCACATGGCTTTAGACCACCTGGACAACACAAACACCTACGTCAGGATGCTGTTCATCGACTATAGCTCAGCATTTAACACCATCATTCCCACAATCCTGATTAAGAAGTTGCAGAACCTGGGCATCTGTACCTCCCTCTCCAATTGGATCCTCAACTTCCTAATGGATCTGTACGGATTGGTGATAACATCTCCTCCTCGCTGACGATCAACGCTGGTGCGCCTCAGGGGTGTGTGCTTAGCCCACTAATCCACTCTCTATATACACATGACTGTATGGCTAGACATAGCTCAAGTACCATCTATAAATTTGCTGATGATACAAACATTGTTGGTAGAATCTCAGGTGGTGATGAGAGGGCGTAAACGAGTGAGATATGCCAACTGGTGGAGTGGTGTCACAGCAACAACCTCATACTCAACATCAATAAGACGAAAGAGCTGATTGTGGACTTCAGGAAGGGTAAGAGGAAGAAACGCATACCAATCCTCATAGAGGGATCAGAAGTGGAGAGAGTGAGCAGTTTCAAGTTCCTGGGTGTCAAGATCTCTGAGGACCTAACCTGGCCCCAACATATTGATGCAGTTATAAAGAAGGCAAGACAGCAGCTATACTTTATAAGGTGTTTGAAGAGATTTGGTATGTCAACAAATACACTCAAAAACTTCTGCAGATGTACCATGGAGAGCATTCTGACTGGCTGCATCACTGTCTGGTATGGAGGAGCTACTGCACAGGACCGAAAGAAGCTGCAGAAGGTTGTAAATCTAGTCAGCTCCATCTTGGGTACTAGCCTACAGAGTACACAGGACATCTTTAGGGAGCGGTGTCTCAGAAAGGCAGCGTTCATTATTAAGGACCTTCAGCACCCAGAGCATGCCCTTTTCTCACTGTTAGCTTCAGGTAGGAAGTATAGAAGCCTGAAGGCACACACTCAGCGATTCAAGAATAGCTTCTTCCCCTCTGCCACCCGATTCCTAAATGGACATTGAGGCCTTACATACTACTTCATATTCTTTTAATATATAGTATTTCCGTTTTTGCATGATTTTTAATCACTTCAATATACGTATACTGTATAAAGTATACTGAATAAGATTTACTTATTTATTTTTTATTATTATTATTTCCTTCTATATTATGTATTGCATTGAACTGCTGCTGCTGCTGAGTTCACAAATTTGACTTCACATGCCGGTCATAATAAACCTGATTCTGATTCTGATGCACTTCACCGTACGTTTGATGTTCTGATGTACATGTGACAAATAAAGCTAACCTAATCTAATCCCTTGTATGTTTCCAATCAAATGACTTGCGGAAAAGCATACAGCAGACAAATATTATTTTGATTGTGAAGCAGTAGTACATGAAGGGGTTTCATAAGCAGCTGCTCCATCCAGGCTGCCAGTCAAACAAAAATATGCCCTGCTCCAAGCTTTAAAAAAACGCTCACTTGAAATACTTAATGAATCATAAAATACATTGGAATAATTTATAAAATCTCAATTAATGTGGACAATTGTTTTTATTTTTTGTTGTTTACCTAAATTGGTGCTTTGTCTTTATTATAATCTTTGGTTTGCCTCACGGTATGGTTCCTGATTAATTAAGAAACGATATGGCATCTGAATTGTTTGTAAGATCTCAGGCAACTTTTGATTTGTTTGGAAGAACAAAAGGAGAGCTTCAGTGGCTGAAATCTAGAAGTATATTCATTATATCACAGATGTTTGCAACTTGATCTTCAATGTCAGCTCCTATTGTTATATGTATTTATATGAATCCAAATATGCTTAAGGTTTGGCCAGCCATCATCACATATTCAGGATGCAATAGCACATGCATTTAAATACAATATGCTGTATATAAATACTACATATACTATATAAATAAATATATATATGTATATGATGACCAGGACTTCTTCTGTCTCTAGTCATGCTCTATGCGTTCCACGACACTTGCAGAGACTGCCTTCTCGACTGTTGGACCTTCCATTGGTCTCGTCTGCTCAATCTGCCAGAGTCCGTCTTCACATGCTGGGGTAGACAACTCCCTATCTCACTGAGGGTTTGAGCTCCGTTGGCTAACCTCATCTAGTTTACCTTGCTTGTCGATGCTGTTGCCCGGGGTGTGGTCGCTGTCGCATGCGAACAGCTATGGGGAGTCACAGGTGAGAGCTGAATGCCAGGTGGGTCCAAATGTGGGATAACCGCCTTGAAAAGGATGTGGCATGTTCCCCCACCAGAGATGGTGCTACCCCTCCCTGACACCCCCATACACCCCATATATATATGCTGTACTCCAGTTCAGGGATAAGATGGTCAGATATTTCCTCTTGTCACTGGCCCTCTTCTCACTGTTACCATCAGGGGGAGGTACAGAAGCCTTAAGGCACACACTCAGTGACTCAAAACAGCTTCTTTCCCTCTGCCATCCAACTTCTGAATGGACATTGAACCCATGAACAATATCTGACTATTTTTTTCAAATTTATGTTCTTACACTTACTTAACTATTTGCTAACATATATATACTTACTGTAATTCACAGCTTGTCCCCTATAGTATCATGTATTGAGTTGTACTGCTGCCACTAAGTTAACAAATGTCACAACATATGCCAGTGTTATTAAACCTGATTCTGATTCACTTCTCACGCTCTTAAACTTTTCGATGATTTTAAGTTCCCTGGCCCCCACCGCTTTATTTTCACCATGGATGTCCAGTCCTTATATACTTCCATCCCCCATCAGGAAGGTCTCAAAGCTCTACGCTTCTTTTTGGATTCCAGACCTAATCAGTTCCCCTCTACTACCACTCTGCTCCGTCTAGCGGAATTAGTCCTTACTCTTAATAATTTCTCCTTTGGCTCCTCCCACTTCCTCCAAACTAAAGGTGTAGCTATGGGCACCCGTATGGGTCCTAACTATGCCTGCCTTTTTGTTGGGTTTGTGGAACAATCTATGTTCCGTGCCTATTCTGGTATCTGTCCCCCACTTTTCCTTTGCTACATCGACGACTGCATTGGCACTGCTTCCTGCAAGCATGCAGAACTCGTTGACTTTATTAACTTTGCCTCCAACTTTCACCCTGCCCTCAAGTTTACCTGGTCCATTTCCGACACCTCCCTCCCCTTTCTAGATCATTCTGTCTCTGTCTCTGGAGACAGCTTATCCACTGATATCTACTATAAGCCTACTGACTCTCACAGCTATCTGGACTATTCCTCTTCTCACCCTGTCTCTTGCAAAAACGCCATCCCCTTCTCGCAATTCCTCCGTCTCCGCCGCATCTGCTCTCAGGATGAGGCTTTTCATTCTAGGACGAAGGAGATGTCTTCCTTTTTTAAAGAAAGGGGCTTCCCTTCCTCCACTATCAACTCTGCTCTTAAACGCATCTCCCCCATTTCACGTACATCTGCTCTCACTCCATCCTCCCGCCACCCCACTAGGAATAGGGTTCCCCTGGTCCTCACCTACCACCCCATCAGCCTCCGGGTCCAACATATTATTCTCCGTAACTTCCGCCACCTCCAACGGGATCCCACCACTAAGCACATCTTTCCCTCACCCCCTCTCTCTGCATTCCGCAGGGATCGCTCCCTACACAACTCCCTTGTCCATTTGTCCCCCCCAGCCCTCCCCACTGATCTCCCTCCTGGCACTTATCCGTGTAAGCGGAACAAGTGCTACACATGCCCTTACCACCATTCAGGGCCCCAAACAGTCCTTCCAGGTGAGGCAACACTTCACCTGTGAGTCGACTGGGGTGATATACTGCGTCCGGTGCTCCCGATGTGGCCTTTTATATATTGGCGAGACCCGATGCAGGCTGGGAGACCGCTTTGCTGAACATCTACGCTCTGTCCGCCAGAGAAAGCAGGATCTCCCAGTGGCCACACATTTTAATTCCACATCCCATTCCCATTCTGACATGTCTATCCACGGCCTCCTCTACTGTAAAGATGAAGCCACCCTCAGGTTGGAGGAACAACACCTTATATTCCGTCTGGGTAGCCTCCAACCTGATGGCATGAACATCGACTTCTCTAACTTCCGCTAAGGTCCCACCTCCCCCTCGTACCCCATCTGTTACTTATTTTTATGCACACATTCTTTCTCTCACTCTCCTTTTTCTCCCTCTGTCCTTCTGAATATACCTCTTGTCCATCCTCTGGGTCCCCCCCCCCTTGTCTTTTTTCCCGGACCTCCTGTCCCATGATCCTCTCGTATCCCCTTTTGCCTATCACCTGTCCAGCTCTTGGCTCTATCCCTCCCCCTCCTGTCTTCTCCTATCATTTTGGATCTCCCCCTCCCCCTCCAACTTTCAAATCCCTTACTCACTCTTCCTTCAGTTAGTCCTGACGAAGGGTCTCGGCCTGAAACGTCGACTGCACCTCTTCCTAGAGATGCTGCTTGGCCTGCTGTGTTCACCAGCAACTTTGATGTGTGTTGCTTCTGATTCAGGTATTCCCTCTCGCTTTAATATCTTATGCCCAAGGAACTGCATAGAGAAAGGCCCTTTGGACTTAATTATTATTATTTGTTAAGCATTTTACACAGTTTCTGAAGTGTTTTATTAATAACTTCTTGAGACTGATAAAACAACATCTTCATAAATTGGAATTCTGTTGAAGAAACAATTCAGTTGAATTAAAGATCTTATTGAATGATGGTAATCTCTAAAAGCTATATTATGTACAAATCCTGGAACTGAGCAAAGGTCTCACTTTCTACTTGTGCAGGGGAAAATACAAACGACCTGAATAAAACTTAATGTTGTTCCTATTGAGTGTATATTTCTAAATTTGAATTTAATTGTGTCTGTCAGCGTATTTTGCTTTGCTGAAAAATTGACACAAAAATTTTCATTTCTAACAGAAACCTGCAAAAATTGTGAAGCACCCAAATATCTTATCCACAAAAAAGAAAGTGAATGAATAGGTAGAATATAATGCTAATAATGAATTGACAGCTCTTTATTCTATTCACTAAGTCACAAGAAATTTCAGTGTCATAACACCTTAAAAGTATTTAGGAGTTAGTCAGATAAGAAATTTTTTCATCTAATTGTTGATGAATGATTGGAAATCTGTAATACAAACAATCATGGAGCTTTGGTTAACACAGAGGTCATTATTGAATGCTAAATGTCTGGGGTTACGTTGGGCATGACATCGAAAATTTTGACAAACTTCTGTAGATGTGTGGTGGAGAGAATATTGACTGGTTGTATCACAGCCTGGTATCGAAACACCAATGCCCTTCAAAGGAAAGTCCAACAAAAGTAGTGGATATCTCCCAGTCCAACACAGGTAAAGCCCTCCCCACCATTGAACACATCTACATGAAGCATTGTCGCAAGAAAGCAGCATCCATCTTCAGGGATCCCCACCACCCAGATCATGCTGTTTGCTTGTTGCTGCCATCAGGAAGAAGGAACAGGAGCCTCAGGACTCACACCACTAGGTTCAGGAACAGTTATTACCCCTCATCCATCATGTTCTTGAACCAAGGAAGATAAATTTACTGAACTTCACTTGCCCCATCATTGAAATGCTTGTACAACCTATGAAATCACTTTCAAGAAGACTTCATCTCATGTTCTCAATATTTATTAATTATTTATGTATTTATTATTATTTTTTTCTTTTGTGTTTGCACAGTTCGTTGTTTTTTTCACACTGCCTGAATGTCCAAGTTGGCATTCCAAGTATTATTCTATTATGGATTTATTGAGTATGCCCACAAGAAAATGAACCTCGGGGTTGTATACAGTGAGATATATTGTATGAATTTTGATAATAAATTTACATTGAACTTAGAACCGAACAATGATACTAAACCAAAAGTTCAGCAATAATGGCAAAAGCAAACACAAACTGCCAATGGTTTACTTCCTCAGTTTCTTGTGAATGAAATGTGATAAACACTTTTACAAATCTTTTCTTGTCTTACGTATCATTGTTGTTAAAATTAGTTGAAGATGCATCACAGAAGAATTTATTGCTAGCCTGAAAGAGCAGTCAGAAATTGCTGCAAGTTCTCAGAACATTGTCATGCTCTACATAATTGAAGTTGTTCATCCCTGTCTTTCACCGACTCTTTAAAAGATGATGAGCCCAAAATGCGAGCTGTTGTTAGATCTTTCCCTAAAAGCTGATTACGTTTGGCATTTTCTAATATTACATTAGATTTCAAGGAGTCTCATTTTTTCTTTGGTTTTGTACACCACAACACAAAATCTTCAGCAGTGAATGTACTGCTATATTCAAAACAAAAAAAAAGTATAAATTAATTAAGTACTGTTATGTCCTGGCCTTGTGTCAGTGTAATACCCAGAGTTACACTGAAATAATACCCTCTCCTCTCTTACACAGCACACTGATACCTACTGTATATTAATAATCTGGATGAGAATGTAGATTGAATGTAAATTTGCAGATGGCAGTATAATTGGTGGTGTATTAGACAGTGAAGAAGGTTACCTACGGCTACAACAGGATCTACATCAAGTGGGAAAGTGGGACAAGGAATGACAGATGGAAATCAGTTTGGATAAGTGCTAATTATTACATTCTGGGAAGTTAAACCATGGCAGGTCTCCCACCCAGTACATTATGTAGTGGATGGGAGACATTGTCCAAGATGGCATGCAACTTAGACAGCATCCTCCTTTCAGACACCACAGACTTTTAACATCGTAAACCAGTGAGTTGTTTATTATGTCTCCACTCTCATTGTGAAATGGAGACACCTCTCTCTCCCTTATTAGGGAGAGATAGAGCCTGGGGTATGTTGAATACCGGCTGAACGAGTAGTCTTTGGGGTACTGCAAGTCTGTGTCTTTGCTGTTGCTTTGCTGCACGCTTGAGTGCACAGTGGAGTGTGCCGATGCTTTTTTTTTGCTGGTGGGGGGAGGGAGGATCGTTGTTTGTTGCCACTTACATGTGGGAGGGAGGGGAACGGCGGGAGACTTCGGGGTTCTAACATTTAACTGCCATTCATTCTTTGGGGGCATTCCTCTGTTTTTGTGGATGGTTGCGAAGAAAAAGCATTTTAGGATGTATATTGCAAACATTTATCTGACATTAAATGTACCTTTGAAACCTTTGAAGGACAAATTTTTCCACACAGTTGGTATATGGAACAAGCTGCTAAATGAAATGGTAAAAGCAGGTACAATTACAATATTTAAGAGTATTAGAGAGATTAAAGAAATTAGAGATTGTACATGGATAGGAAACATTTAGGTGTTTAGGGGCCAAATACAGGCAAATAACGCTAGCTCAATACTTGTTGGAAACTTGGTTGGAATGAATGAGTTAGGTCAAAATGGCAGTTTCCATGTTGGACTCTATACTGTACTCTATCAAATCATAGACTTTATAACAAAAAGATGTTACTTAATACTCTGGAAAGTGAAATAATAATCTTGACTAAATAGCATTTTGACGAAGAGGGCGGTCGAATAATAAGCACTAAGGATGTAATTTATTAGAAAATTCAAAAGACCTAAGTCATAGCTGGCAAGAAAATGCAGGATTATGAGAGAAGTCGCTAAGTAGTCAGTTCCTATATCCTCGATTTACTTGTTCTTGATCTAAAAACCCTGAACTTCACTTGTAAACTTGTCTCTGGTTTTGTGCCTGCTAACTTCAGCAACTACACCCACTTTCCATTTTCCATTCTGTAACTGCTGGTTAACTTGCCTATCAGCCTTCTTGCCGTCCAGCCATTGGTGGCAACAGGGAACCACAAGCATCTCAATTGAATCATTAATTGTTCTTCATCATTTTCCTTGGCAGACTGATCCCATCTAAAACATCCATTCGAAATATCTCTGATCATTCTTCCTACCACAGTTTTTCAACACAAATTACTTCTGTTGTTTATGCTGACAATTTAAATGCAGTGCACTATATGGATTATTACAGTCATAACTGGAAGTAATAACACATTTTAAATAATTAACAATTATAAACCAAATGAACTTTGTTCTTTCAGTTTATGACTTCATTAAGAACTCCTGGCAGATTAAGGCACTTGTGACAACGCCATCATTCAACACTGCACAGTTGACTACCTCAGGACAGGCTTGTTAAAATGCTAACAAGGTGCAAGCTTTTACAGTAGGGTAATGTAAGTGTAGTTTAAGCTTTACCTTCCAATTATACTGTGTATATAGCGTCGTGTGATCTTTGGGTGTGAGCAGCAAGATCGTTTGACAGCTTTCAAGGTCAGAGACACAAAAATATGCTAAAATTCGTCTTTGGTTTATGGTTTCAAAAGAGATTCCATGGAAAATGGTTACAGCTGTTTCCTCATTTTCCTGCACTGTGTAGGCCATGTTCTAATACTTTGCTGTTCTTCAAATTAAACATTTTAACATCTGCTCTATGTAAAGTTTATTCAAAACCAGCTTTATATTAACACAGGAGATTCTGCAGATGCTGGAAATCCAGAGCAGCACACACAAAATGCTGGAGGAATTCAAAAAGTCAGGCAGCATCTATGGAAATGAATAAACAGTCAACGTTTCAGGCCTTGACCCTTCTTCAGGACTGGCTTTTGTTGCTTTATATTGCAGTCTCAGTTATTTGAAAACTGAAGCACAATTGTGAATCCACATGAAAGGTCACACTTCTAAGTGGTTCACATTTAGGAACATTAAGCCTTCACAAAATTGTCCTATCTGTTTCTACTTACACTTAGTTTAGTATTATGAACTAATTTTCAGATGAAACACATGTGCTTTATAAGATACGTTTTAAAAATATTCAAGTGTCACAAGTTTATCCAGTGACTGTGATGTGTTCCTCATGCAAGATGTGGGAGATCTGGAACCTCCAGTCTCCCTGTTGCCAGATCTGCGGGAAGAACATCTGGGTGCGGCTCCTTACAGACGGTGTTAGGACACTGAAGCTGGAACTGGATAACCTTTGGCTCATTCAGGGAATAAGGAGGTAATAGATATCTGAACTACAGGGAAGTAAGAGGCAGGTAGCCGGGTGACTGTCATGAGAGGGAAAGGGAATAGGGAAATGGTGCAGAGTAGCCCTAGAGTTGTCCCCCCTCTAGGACAAGTATACCACTTTGGATACTGTTGAGAGAGCAACTTATCAGGGGAGAGAGTCACAGACCAGGTATTTGGCACTGAATCTACCTCTGCGGTTAAGAAGGGAAGGGGGAAGCAGAGGAGAGTGGTGCTGATTGGGAAATTCAATAATTAGAGGAACAGGAAGGAGAAGAGACTCCTGGTTGGTATGTTGTCTCGTGGAGCCAGTGTTGGGACATCTCAGACTGGGTCGCTGGCATTCTTAAGGGGTAGGGTGAGCAGCCAGAAGTCATAAACATATGTAAACATAGATGCAGCATGTGCAGAGACTGTGAAGAAGGGTAGACATTCAATAAGGCACAAACGCGGTTAGTTGGGTGAGTCGAAATGCGACTAATGTGTTTTGTGTTAGAGACAGGGATGATGAACTTAGAGCGTGAATCACTACAAGTAACTACAATATTGTGGCCATTGCAAAGACTTGGTTGTCACAAGGGTGGGATATTCTGTGGTTTAAATGTTTCAAAATGAACAAGGAGGGAGGTAGAAGAATTGGGAAGAATTGGGAAGTAGCATTGCTAATCAGGGATAGCATCACAGCTGCAGAAAGGGAGGGTGTCAAGAAGGGAGATGGGATAATGGATCATGTGGGTGGAAGTCAGAAACAGGAAGGGAACAATCACTCTATTGGAAAAATTCTATAATCCACCCCCCCCCCGCCCCCAGTAGTTACAGAGTCACTGAGAAATAGATCGTCACGGGTGACTTCAACTTTCTTAATACTGATTGACACCCCTTTAGTATAAAGGGTTTAGATGGGGTAGAATTTGTGAAGTGTGTCCATGAAAGATTCCTGAGCATAAATTGGGAACAAATATACTCAGGGAAATGCACAATGGAAATATGGAGGTTGTTTAGAGAGCATATGCATGGGGTTCTGGGTAGGTTTGTCCTATTGAAGCAGGGAAAGGATGGTAGGGTGAAGGAATCATGAATGACAAAAGTCAAAAGGAATAAAGAAGCATACATAAGGTTTAGGAAGCAAGGATCAGGCAGGGCTCTTGAGTTAAATGTAGTTAGAAAGGAGCTTAAGAGTGAGCTTTGGAGAGGTAGAAAGAGGTATGAGAATGCCTTGATGAGTAGGATTAAGGAAAACTCCAAGGAATTTCACACGTACGTGAAGAACAGGAACATGACTTGAGTGAAAGTAGGACCGATCAGGGATAGAAGAGGAAACGTGCCTGGAGTCGAAGGAGGTAGGTGAGGTCCTTATTGAATACTTTGCTTCAATATTCACCATAAGTGGGACCTTGATGAATGTGAGGGCAATGTAAAAAGGACTGATATGGTGGATCATGTCAATTTTAATAAAAAGAATGTGCTTAAACTTTTGAAAAACATTATGATAGATAAGTCCCTTGGTCCAGACAGTCCATAGCCTGGGTTACTACAGTAAGTGTGGGAAGAGGTACTTGTGCTTTTGGTGAAGATATTTGTGTCCTTACTGGCCACAGGAGTAGTACCAGAAGACCAGAGAGTGGCCAATGTTATTCCTTTCTTCAAGAAAATTAAAAGGGATAACACTGATAATTATAGATCAATGAGTCTTACGTTTGTGGTGGAAAATCCATTGAAGAAGAGTCTTAGAGATAGGATTTATGAGCACTTGGAGAAGCACAGTCTGATGAGGGATAGACATGTCGAGCACCTTTTTGCCACATCTTATAACAAACAGCAAGTAACTCGAGAGTGGATCAATCATAAGCATGTTTATTTTATGTGCAGCAAGGGAAGACTAGTATCACAAGAACAAGAGCTTCAAAAAACAAACAACATAGTCATTCCTTTATACACAAGTGTTAGCTCAGTTCAAGGACAGGGTGCATTCTGTTCTTCTGCTTAATCAGTGTACTTGGCATTCTTCCAGCAACCAAATCTGCTTGTCTTTCTGTAGTTTTTCAGAATCAGAATCAGGTTTATTATCACCAGCATGTGTTGTGAAATTTGTTGGCTTAGCAGTAGCAGTACAATGTACATGATAATATAAAAAGAAAAAAAAGTAGGTCAACTATAGTAAATATATATTTATATTAAATAGTTAGACTAAAAATAGTGCAAAACAAAAAAAGTACATATTAAAAAAGTGAGGTAGGTTCCATTGCATAATGTTGCATGTACACTAGTGTGCTCGATGTTCTTGATAATCAGCATAAAGAAAATGTAAAGGACAAACAGTTGCAACTTTGGTTGGGCCCAGAGAGGCCATTGCGTCTAAGTGTGCAACATCTTACTGGAAGACTGTCTAGAAAATGCTTAGTTATATGTTATTACTAATCCAGGAACGATTTTTCTTGCATGTGCATCTCTTCAGTGTGTTGAAAACTGCAACATGTCACAAATGGAGCCTTTGATTGAGGAATCACTTTATCTAAAGGATTAATAAGCATTTACAAAATTTTGCTATAAAGGAAATTTTTCTCAGGGAAAATGTGGTTTTTTGCAATATTGTTGTTACGACTAATCAAGTAATGATAAATGGCGAACTTCGGTGAAAATAAATAGACAGCTTAGCAACTGAGTTTACAAAACTTTCCTCTGCTGTACATATATACTACTAGCTGTATTACTAGCTGTAACTGTGGTACAGTTTAGCAGCACTTAGCAAAACAAAAGCAAATAGATCCATTCTGACCTATTTAATTATTTTCTCTCACAGTATGTGACTACCACTGCCATCTGTCTCCTTTAACTTTCAGCAGTCATGGAGATGGATAAGTACTCATGACAATTGTATATACAACTTGTTAATGATTTTACGATCAGTGAAATGAAATGCAAAACGGCATGCAACTCAGTTTACCCAGCTCAATCTTACACGGCTGTACATATGTATTAACTAGCAGTAATTGTGGTACAGTTTAGCAGCAGTTAGCAAAACAAAGGCACCATTACCATTGGAAATGAGTCCAACTTAAAGGAATTTATACCACATAACTAATGACCTTAGTTAATGAGCAGATGCATAGACATGCAGATGTGTTCTGTTGTCTGGAATTAGTTTATTACTTTTATAGAGAACGCAAAAACATCTGCATTAAACCAAGACATTTGGAGTAACATTATTCCATTGTGTTGATGCAAATAGAAAGTGGTCGTGGTTTATTGACTTTATTGGTGTGAAAACTCAATGATCGAAAGGAGTAACTTTTCAATTAACATGAATGGAATGCCTAAATGGTCTTTAATTTGCAGGATTCGGTTTCAAAGTGCTCTGAAGGTGAAAAGAGCAAGGGAGACAATGATTACAATGAAGAACTGTGTTAAAACTTCCCAGATAATGGAGAGTCTTGGAAATTATCATAATATTATCCAAATTTGCTGTCATAGTTTGGGTTATTCTCTAATCCTATATCAACATATAACTTCATTGAAGCAGAGAGTAACTTGTAATGGAGTGATGAGCAATATATACATTAACCTGAATTCATTTTCATCCATGTCAAATAATTCAGAGATTGCTTGAAATAACATTTGCATTAACCACTATAATTAAGATAGCAAAACGGGAAATTAGCAGTAATTTGGTGGTAAAAATGAATTAATGTACATAACATGTCTTTGAATGGTAGAAAAAAAACTGCATATATTGGCTTGGGAGTAATTACACTTTAACCCACATCACACACAATCTAATTTTAAAGAAGGGAAGTTCCTGATTTGCCTCCAGGTAATCAGCATAGGTTTTCTGTTTGCCAACTGCTTTCAAGTTATTTATTCATTAAACTGTAAATCTAAGACTTCCGTTAGAATTGCAGAGCACTCGGATGTAACGACCTCTACAGGGCCAACCACAGGTGTTCGTATCCTTTTTAAGCATCTCCTTTACAATTGCAAGGTGCTGCTGGAACTTTAAATCCTGTAGGTCTACCCCAGCAGCGAGTTGCTCATTTTGTGGAGGAGCTAGAGGAGCTGGACTTCCTGCAGACTATGTTGCTGCCTGCTACCGAAAGGTGTTGAAATCGATGGGCAAAAGCAGTGTGCAGTCTAACTGTGAGTGATTGCTGTAGAGTCATAGAATGCTACAGCACAGAGCCGGCCAAACCATTAAGGCTGATTTATACTTCTGCGTAGGCTCTACGCTGTAGCCTACATGAGTGGCCTATGCTGTTGTAAGCATTTATGTGTGTTGGTGTGTCTGCATCGCTCTGCAATTCACTGTCAAAACGCTAGTTGGCGGTGGGGTTTCTATGCCACTGTGTTGAGTTTCTTCATGTTGAGTTTCCTTGTGTACTTCAAACAAGCGACTGAAACATCATGTTGGAGTTGGAGCTAATAATTGTTGAACAAGAGTTTATTTTATTGAAATTATGGCAATGCAGAAAAGAGAGAAGACATCAGAGGAGATGGTGTGTACGACCATTGAACAGATTGAGGCAGAAGGAGGGTGAATTTTCTATGCTTGTCCGGCCACTGAGAGACATGGAGGAGGAAATGCATTTCAAATATTTTGGATGTCGACAGGTAGATTTGACGATTTGACGAGAAGAAGCAACCGGAAATGCGATGCTACCAAGTGGACCAATCACAGTTGTTACGGTCTGTATCACCGTGATGCGAACTTACATTTTTGGGGAGGTGCGCGTCAGGCTACGGCGTAGCGTACGCGGCTATGGCGTAGGCTACGGCGTAGATTCGACACAGAAGTATAAATTGGCCTTTAATGTGGCTCCATCATTTTTTTCTTGTGATCACAAGACCCTGTTGGACATTGGTAGTGCAGAATGCCGCAAGTCCATTTCTCTAGGTTATTGGCAGGTCTGATGACAGAGGAACTGCGTGGCCTTGGTTATAATGAGGAATAGGCCTCGTGCTAGAGTGTCACCTGTTTGCAGCCTCTCAGGAGAGAGGGGTTGGGTTGGTGCCTGGAGGCAGTGTGGCACAACTTCCATGCTGGTGTTGGTTCTGCTCTTCAACATTTACTTAGTGGAAAACAAGTTGGATTGTGTTCATTTGTGGACTGCTGAATATTTACTTTTGCCAAAAATACTAATGGACTCAGAGACTTCAGCTATATTATATTTTTCTGTGTGACTATATATTTCCGCAATCTTATGTGTGCCACATGTGCTTTATGCTGTGTATGACTGTTGGTATTGTGTTTTGCATCTTGGCTCTAGAGTAACACTATTTCATTTTGGTTGTATTCATTCATGTGTTGGCGCGTGGCCAAGTGGTTAAGGTGTCTGTCTAGTGATCAAGCTGAGGCTTGAGCAAGGCACTTAACCACACATTGCTCTGCGATGACACCGGTGCCAAGCTGTATCGGCCCTAGTGCCCTTCCCTTGGACAACATTGGTGGTGTGGAGAGGGGAGACTTGCAGCATGGGCAACTGCCGGTCTTCCATAGAGTCTTGCCCAGGCCTGCACCCTGGAACCCTTCCAAGACACAAATCCATGGTCTCAGGAGGCTAACGGATGCCTATAAGTGTGTATTCATGTATGGTTGAATGACAATTAAACTTGAATCTGAACTTGAACTAAAGAATTTCACTGTTTCCAGACATTGAAATAACCTGCAGTAGCTTTCCAGAAGAAAATATGCTGTAATTCACAGATTTTATTATTATGTGTTGCAAAGTACTGCTGCTGCAAAACAACATGGCATATGCTGGTGATATTAAACCTGATACTGATTCCGATTCTTGCTGTTACCCAACTTATGCACAAAAAACTATGCAGCCCAGTAGGCGCTTTCCTTGCTGGAGTACTCATACTTGAATTTTGTTCAGCCTGCTATACCTAGAGCAGCCAAAGCTTGGATTCAAATACCAACGTTAATTTGGTTGATGACACTTGTCCATAATGCCTACTGCATATTCCCAGTTCTGTATTCAAAATCCTGGGGAATCGAGTTATCGTTATTTTTAACCATCTTATTATAGAGTTACATTTGAATTGAATTGACTTTATTACTTGCATTCTTCGCATACACGGGGAGCAAAAATCTTTACGTTGTGTCTCTGTCTAAATGTGCAATATGCAACTTATAGTAATTTATAATAAGTAGTATGTACAACAGGACAGTCAATATAGCATAGAAATACAAATGTATCAGCAAAATTAATCAGTCTGATGGCCTGGTGGAAGAAGCTGTCCCGGAGCCTGTTGGTCCTGGCTTCAATGCTGCAGTACCGTTTCCCGGATGGTAGCAGCTGGAACAGTTTGTGGTTGGGGTAATTCAGGTCCCCACTGATCCTTTGGGCCCTTTTTACATTCCTGTCTTTGTAAATAGACTTGTAAATAGATAGTCAACTTGTACTTGTCCCAGCAACATTGAAGCCCATTTATAAGCATTAAAAAGTTTAGTCATTCATGACTTTGGTTGGCTTTTGGACAGTTGTCTGCATTAAAATCAGTGGGGAGTTTCAGCACCTTTTAAAGAAGATGGCCAAATAGAGTTGTGCATGTAAGGATGCACAGAACAGTCTTCCCTCCCTCCACCCAATAATCATTCAGAATATTAAGGACATGTATGTACAGATGAATTATGTGTATGTTTACCTTGCCCTGGAGAAGACATCCATTTTAAATCCCTGGCTTGCCTAGCCTGCAATGTTTTTATACTTTGCCGCCCAATGTTCTCAGTTTAATCCCAAGATCCTTGACCTCTTTGTTTGCTGTAGACGATGAGACTTTTCATTCTAAATCTCTTGTTCTCTCGTGTTAGTAACATATGATTTGGATAGTGAGAGATGAAAATCTGATCTGTTGGATCAGCTTGTGAACAGAACCAGAAGTTTATCTAACACAGCTTTCCTCTGGTGTTCTACATTTTCAACACAACCCCTTATTCTACTATCAGTGTGCTCTATAACTGGCCCTTTGTCTGTCTTTGTCCCACCAGGGGTTTCCTACATATTATGTCTAACTTCAAACTCATGACCTCCTTTGTTTCAGCTTTTATCACACCAATAGACCATTTGAGTTTATTACCATTTTAATAGATGTCTTTAGAATTAGAACGGTGGTTTCAATTCAAATTTAACATAATTGGAGGCATTGCCCATTATAGAGTAACTTTGTTTTTAGGCTTAACCTTGTATGGTACAGAATGAAATTAGAATGGCTACTTCACCCAGGTTTGCTGCTACTTCTAGTCTGAATCCTATCCCAGGGAAAACAGTGCAGATCAATTTCAACCTCCCAGCTACTTCAGTGACATGTTTTCAAATTTGTAAAAATTTGCAGAATAAATATCTGCAAATATTGTATTCACGCATCATGCTTACTTCGTTTATCAATTTATTTTTCTTCTCTTTCTTCTGTGTAGCACAATATCACAAGCAGATACTGAGGTACTTGAAGCTAACTTTGTGATGCAGCTTCTGGAGATTTCACAACATTTTAAATACATAATATAAATTATTTCAAATGGATAAAGAGTCAATGTTCATGCAGGAAAATCCTATTCTTTTCTCTTACTCCTTTTTGTGATTTAAATTATAGTGTGTATGTGGTCTACAAGTTTGCTGTTAAAGACACAAAACTGTAAATGCATCTCACATTTTTGTAACTCATGCTGTCCTTCAAACTGATAACACAAAAAAATCGTAAACTGTAACATTTCAAAAACTCTAGGCAGATAATGTGATCATTAGTACCTACTGTGAACATGTTTTTGTGTATTCCGCTGATCTATAAATTGCACATTATAAATTCAAACTTCATAGAACATAGAACACTACAGTACGGAAACAGGCCCTTCAGCCCATCTAGTCCATTCCGAACCATTAATCTGCCTAGTCTCATCGGCCTGCACACAGACCATAGACCTCCATACCCATCCCATCAATATACCTATGCTCAATTGTTGCAAACTTCATTAATCAAATAAGAGCAGAGGGATCACTTTTAGCTCAAAACTATTTACTTATTTGGATTCTCACCTGGATCAGTTTTACAAAATCAACAGGACTGCAGAGGATTTTAGAGCAGTAACGTTGGTGATCTAGCAAAGTAAAGATTGAAAGTTCAGATTCAAAAATAGCCAGATGAGAAATTGAATTCACAGGCTAATATTCTACTAAGAAACATTTAAGTCATCCATCCAGCGAAACATTAGCCTTCATTTATTGAAGGCTTGTTGTGTGGGAGCATTTTCACAAGACTAATCTAGCTAATCAAGCTAGCATTAAGTATTTACAGAGTGGAGACACAAGAGGCTGCAAATGCTGGAATCTGAAGCAACAAATCAGATGCAGGAGAAACTCAAGGGTCAGGCAGCATCAATGGAGCAAAGTGGACAACCTCAAACAAAAGACCTCAACCCAAAACATTGACTCACTATTTCACTCCAGAGATGCTGCCTGGCCCTCTGATTACCTCCAGCATCTTCCATGCTCTGTTGAAATACAGCCGGGTTGGACAAGAAATCTTGCTCCTGGATCAACGCTGTTAGTTGGGTCAATAGAAATCATCTTTAGGCTTATTCGTGATAATCTCTTCTGTAAAGTCCCAAATATGACTAACAGACTTGTGGTCCCCTATGTCTATTAAATCAAAGTTATTGAACATGAGTAACAAATCGGTTCATCTCTGATCTACTAGAGCCTTCTGATAGCTTCTTTAACCACTTTCAATCTGAGCATAAATGTGATCTTTTTCTCGAAACTGTTCGGTGCATCTAGAGTATAGAATATTGAACAGAACAGACTTACAGCCCTCAATATGACCTTTCTCTCTAGACTGTTTTGTGCATTTAGACTGACCAAAGCATGTATAATGCAGGTTACTTGATAAAGGTTTGCCAAAAAGGCAACAGGTATCTGCAGTTTTGATAAACAGAACATAGAATATAGAAGAGTACAGTACAGGCCTCCAGCACACAATGCTGTACCCCCACCGGGCAGCATGTTCCAAACACCTACCTGACCTATTCTGTGTAATAAACTCATTTCTGACATCCCCACCCCTTCTATTTTACTTCAATCACCTTATAATTATGCTCCCTTGTTTTAGCCATATGGTCTAATAATAGGATAAGTAGAGTATTTCATTAGCCAATGAGATTCAAGGCTTGAGAAATAAATAAAACCTACTTAAAAAGAGAATAAATCAGACCATGTACAACCAAATAAGTTACATTTAGAATAATAACAAGAAAAAGATTGGTTTAGAAGATAGAGAAAAATGATAAAAGTCAGGAAAAGCTGTGAAATTTAGAATTTGATTTATTAAATCTTAGGACAGCTCCCTACCCAATGGAATGACCTTTGTGTTGTTCTTCTTACAGGCAAATAAATTGCAGTTGATAACAATGATAATATCACTTGGACCCACAGGTTTATGATGATAACAACAGTAAACATTTCTATTTTATGCAACTTGAGAAATAATTATCTTCTCCCATTAAATGAAGATACAAGACATTTTTGAAATTTTAGATTAACTATAGCAAATTATATTGCAGAAAAAAATATTATTGCAATCGTAACAAATGAAATTTGCAAGTGACATTTTCTGCTTTGCAGGACGAAGCTGTTCGATTCTTGATCATTTGTGACTGTAATAAAGATGCAACTTCCCTTCTGCTCTAAGTGATGGAGGTGTGTTCATTCACTCTAAGACTAATTGATCCTTGAGGATTGTCTGCATCTGTGTATGTGTCTTTATCCTCACTTGAGGATAAGGAGAATAATGTTTATAGCGACTCCAGAGAGTTTTACATGATGAATGCCATGTACAAGCCAGCAGGATGTTCAGTCTTTGAAAGTGTTTATATTTTATTTGTGTCTGACATTGAACCTAAACCCATTCCTGATTATGTCGAAGTACTTAAGACATATATTTTCACATATGGTTCAAGTTTCCTATCTCTGCTCCTGCTGCTCCATTTCCTACAAGTTATAGCATCTGGAAAAAATCTGCATAAAAATATCACTTCAGGAAGAAATATGCAATGGAACCTTAATTGTATGAAACTCTGGTCTAGAAGTTCAATTACTCCTAAATAAGAGTACTCAAGCTGCAGTATGTGGTTAACTTGGATCTATTCATAGCTTTGCAGCTGGGCTGCGCTATTCAAATGCAGTTCTGGCACACTGACTTGAACAATACTTCATTTTCACCTGGTAATGCAGTCTCTGATGATTGCTGGTTCAATATGCACACCTGGAGAGCCATCATTTGCCAATTAGCATAAGGGTTTCAGCCATAAAGGGGCAATGTTTCCCAAGCCACAGAACTGCTTGAAGCACATTACCTGCAAGGGAGGTTATGGATTGGTGGGAGTATACCCTTCTCCCTGTTTCCTTTCATGGGCCTTCATCCCTTTTATTCCTGTTACTGAGGTTGGAAGCCACGTCTGCTGCACCAGGATTGTCTGGAGATCTTCCTGATCAGTGAAAAAGGCAAAGATAGATGCTGGAAGTGACACCCCAACTCTTTGAAAGAAGAAATTCTGTCACTACTCTGGATTGGAATTTGCTAATAAGACAGTGAGCATCTACTACACCCTCTACTGTGCCTACTGTATTGTTTATTATTTATTATTATTTATTGTAGTGCCTGCACTGTTTTATGCACTTTATGCAGTCCTGGATAGGTCTGTAGTCTAGTGTAGTTTTTGTGTTTTTTTTCTTATGTAGCTCAGTGTAGTTTTTGTATTGTTTCATATTGTTTCATGCAGCACCATGGTCCTGGAAAACGTTGTCTCATTTTTACTATGTTCTGTACTAGCAGTTATGGTTGAAATGACAATAAAATATTATGACTTGACTTGACTTGATCTGAGTTTTTGATAACTGGAACATAGAACTGTGCAGCACAGTACAGTGCCCTTGGTGGAGATTCTAACACGGATAGATTGGTACTTATTGGTGCAATCTTGAATTGTGTATCTCAACACGTATATACAAGGACATAACTTGAAGGTAAGGTCCTTTCCTCTTTGGTGTTAAGATCACACCTAATGGCACACCTATGGTTTCACTGTAGCCTCTATCATGTCTCCTCACTTCATAGCAATAAACAGTTACTTGTGGTTGGTGTAATTCATGATGATTCACTTTTTTAATTGAATTAATAGCTCAGATGGAAAGATCAATATTCAGTTGAGTAAGGCTGAATAATAATTCCCAGTCCAATCCTGTTTCTGAGTAGCATCTATTTCAAATTCAAAATTCTTTAATATCTTACAATCTACTAATACCTTAGTAGGGTTGCCAACTTTCTCACTGTTTACCCCGAGAAAGACTACCATGACCATCAAGCCTTGCGCTGGCACCTGTGTGCGCATACATGCCATACGCAGGCATGTACATGCCGTTTTTTTTCCCTCTACAAATTGGTTTTGGTGACTCTGTTCAGTGAAACTACACTGTACATACATTATTTCTACTTTATATAGGCTGTGTATTTATCATATCATTCCTCCTTTTACTATAGGTTAGTGTTATTTTAGGATTTATGTGTTATTTGGTATGGTTTGGTAGGTTATTTTTTGGGTCTGGGAATGCTCAAAAATTTTTCCTATATAAATAGTAATTGCTTGCAACACACAAAAGTAAATCTCTTACTATCTTTCGATTAGTCCTGAGGAAGGGTCTCGGCCCGAAACGTCGAATGTACCTCTTCCTAGAGATGCTGTCTGGCAGCAACTTTTATGTGTGTTGCTTGAAATTCCAGCATCTGCAGATTTCCTCATGAATGGTAATTGCTTCTTCGCTTTACACCATTTCAGCATGAAGGGTTTCATAGGAACGTTCTACCTTAGTGGGGGAAATATGGGACAAGGCCAGTCCCGTATGGGACAAACCAATTTAGCCCAATATACCGGATGTCCCGGCTAAGACGGGACAGTTGGCAACCCTAGTGGGAGGGGATGTGTTAATCACGACTGGAATATAGGTGATAAGTCAACTATAAGTGGCTAATACATTCAATTTCATTTCTAAAAGGGTTTATCTAACGAATTTAATATTAAACACACAGCGCATATTTTCCTCGTATGAACAAATAAAATCATTGCAACACACCAATATCGCTCAATCAGTGGGAGCCCTGGGCTTGTCTTCCTGCAACAAGACGGTCACATTGAGGGGTGATGGGAGACAGCGATACTCGAAGGGGGTTCCTTATGTCCAGTCTATTCTGCAATTTAGTTTTCGTTGCATTCATTGCAGAAAACCCCGCTTCATAGAGATACGTTGGAAATGGAAGCAAAGCTTTCAGTGCTTTCGTGGCTACCTCGGGATATTCAGCCTTGACTTTGATCCAGAATGCTGGCAGAGATGTTATGTCAAACATACTTTTCAGCCC
Source organism: Mobula birostris (assembly GCF_030028105.1). Classification (NCBI taxonomy): domain Eukaryota; kingdom Metazoa; phylum Chordata; class Chondrichthyes; order Myliobatiformes; family Myliobatidae; genus Mobula; species Mobula birostris. Next base: position 44,835,710 of record NC_092373.1, on the reverse strand, counting down.
ACTGTCAATTGCAAGCTCGAGGAGTTGATCTTCTTCCTGCGCTGACATGGATGACGCGTGGGTAATGACCTCGCGTGCGTTCAAATTCAACAGTGGGCGTGACAGGGAATGAGGAAAGGTGCAGCTGACTCATATCGCCAAATCATATCGTTTCCTCGCAGCCCGGTAGCACATGCTATGTGGCCCGGTACCAATCCGCGGCCCAGTGGTTGGGGACCACTGAGATACAGGCATATCTGACTTTTCCTTTCACCTCTACATCCGTCATGGAATCCAAAGGCATCCCGCCATACCCTGAACTGCAGGGCTGGATGCAATTGCTAGCAGGTCCTTTGCTTCACATCAGTGATAGCTGGTTCTTCCAGCATAGCCACAGTCATTTTAATGGATTCTTCCACCTTTTTCTTGTACTTTATTTTAACGGATATTCATCGTGAAGATTAAATGTTTTTATTAAATTTGTTTTTTTTTAAATTCAGTTTTACTATTTACAAATGCATCATCAGTGGCATTTAGCAAACGGAAACAGTAGAAAGGTGTTGTTAGTAGGCTAATTTAAGATCCAGACGTGGGGGCTGACTGTCAGACACATGCAGTCTAGTCGCAGCTCATGGCCCACTCCTGCAGAAGAGAGGATGTCAAAGATCATAGGTGTCACAAAAGCTAATCACAAGTATGGAGCACACATCGTGGGAGTGGTGGTGAGCAAACATGAGGGAGGGCACAAACACAAAGCATTGGTCCTGGTCCATCAATGTCCAATCTATTATATTACTGAGAATTTACATAAGAAACCAAAGCAATAGCAGGCCATTTGGCTTCGTATGTCTAATGCATCATTCAATTCAATCATGGTTGATCATTTACCTCAGTGACACTTTCCCTCACTAATCTCGTATTCCCTGATTTATCTAATATCTAAAAAGCAATTGATACCCGTCCTGAATCTAATCTGTCAGCCCGCCCCTCAGCCCCCTTGGGGGAGAGTTCCAATGATTCACTACCTTGTGGGCAAACAAAGCTCTACTTATTAGAGTCCTGTGTGGCTAGATCTTTATTCGAACACCATACCTCTAGTTCTAGACAGGAGAATCACTGATTTCTATGTTACTACTTCTTGTTCCTTGAAAGGCTAGAGTACGGGTTTCCAAGCTGCGGTCCATAGACCCCTTGCTTAATGGTATTGGTACATGGCATAAGAGAAGGTTAGGAACCCCTGCTCCAGATAGTACTGCCCCAGTCCGCTTAATTCTGCATCCCTCCTCCAATTAGAACAAACCATTCTTCCCGGGAATCTTCCATGCATTCCCTAAATCACAAGTATAACTTTGCCTAAGTAGGGAGACAGAAAACCTTTAAAGAATATCTTGAATACAGTGTCACCATGGAGAAATGTAATTGAAACAAGACATCCACTCATGTTTGCTTGTCATAACTGTATGCCTTCTTTCAGTGATTCATATACAAGGATACCCACAGTAAAACTCTCATCCTATACCACATAAACCACCTTTCTGTTATTTTCTTCCAAAGCCAACAACTTAATAAATGTCACACACACAAAATGCTGGAGCAACTCAGCAGGCCAGGCGCGTCTATGGAAAAGAGTACAGTCAACATTTCGGGCCAAGACCCTTCAGCAGGACTGGAGAATAAAAGATAGATCAGGAGTAAAGTTAAAAGGAGGGGGGGGGGGGCATTACCAGAAGTTCGAGAAATCCATGTTCATGTCATCAGGTTGGAGAATATAAGGTGCTGTTCCTTAAACCTAAGTGTGGCCTCATCACGACAGTAGAGGACATGGATAGACATATTGGAATGGGAATGGGAAGTCGAATTAAAATAGGTGGCCACTGGGAGATCCCGCATCTTCTGGTGGATAGAGCGTAGGTGTTCAGCGAAGCAGTCTTATTAAATTAATGAATATTGTGATTTTTTTTCCGTTTTGAGTAATTTAATTACATGTTACAATAAATCAATCTGAGTACACACCAGGACTGTAAATTTGGGTCTACAATTTAGGCACATTATATTCTTGTAACAGAAAGAAGCAACAGAAGCCGCTGACTTTCTGAAAAAATATGCCTGGACTTGCCTAAAAAAAGATGCCCATGGTTACTAGTAGATGAACATCCCAGGAGCTAAATGTTGGACAAAGCACTCCTGTTCGTTTTAGCACATTCTGTGACTCGATGAGCAAAGTCAGTGAAGGGTTGATAGACCCAAAATATTTCCCTCTACAAATGCTACTTGATCCAATCAGTTCCTCTAACAGTTCATTATTTTTTTGCTCCAGATTACAGCATGTGCAGACTCTTGTGACTTCTTAAACCATTCAGTGAAATATCCCTAAGGCAGCAGATTATAACCCTAACCTATGTGCTTTATCAACTGCTTTGTTAAACCATCCAAGGGTATTGATACATTCACCCTCATACCTCCCTCTTTATGTCTCTGACTATATTGCGTGTGCAATTTCAGTTTGTGTTATATTTCTCTGTCAAAATATATAATGTACCACATTCATTCATGCATTGAATTTTATCTGTTCGTTTGGCTTAGTTGAGAAAATATAACAAAGGAGCACAAAATGAGATGTTTTTAAATTATTTCCCTGTAAACATAATCATTCATTACAGAGTTAGTTTATACCATTAATTGTCCTTAATAATACATTTCAAGCTGTCTGTGGTCGGCCAATAAAATTCATTTACACTTTGACATTTCTTTGGTGATTGCAGATGAACTCCCTTGAAGCACACTTGATCAGAATATCATTGATTATAGGGGAAGGGAACACATGCAGTATAGGAGAGGAGGATAAGCAATGGGATTTGATCATGGACACAAGACACTTACAAAGTATTCTCACTGTAGTTCCAATGTTGTGCCATTCTACCTTATACCATTCTTCCATTGTCTCTATGGTTGTGGGTTGCTTGGCTCCTAATTGAGCAAGTCCTACCTGGAGAATTCTCAACTCCATTTTCCAATTTGCTAAAGGACTCCAATTCTCTGAAATATCTCCTAAGTGAGCCAGCACTCAAGATGTTGGTGCTCTTCAATTCTGATCATTTGATCATCCCCAAAGTTACTTTCCAATTGGGGCATGCACTCCTTTAATGCTCTTTGTTCTTTTAAGGTACTACTCAAATCTTAGCTCTTTGATCAGGCCGTCAGATGCTCTTAGCTGATTCAGTAACAGCATTTAATTTGATAATACCAATTTGAATCGCTTAGGAATATTTAGCTTCCTTAAAGGAGCCTACGAAGTACAAATTATTGTTGTTATGCAATACAACAATGTTGTACTGATCTCCTGTAACTCAGACCTGGGTGCAACTGAAGTGCACTTGGCAGTTCTGTGAAGAAGCACCAGTGAACAACAATGTGTTGTCTTCCTGGCTTCCATGTATACACATTACAAAATGAAAGTCAGAAATGCACAAGATGTCAGGTGCCTCTAGTTCCGCTGTGGACTAAGAACAATTTCATTCTTACTTGGGGTGGGGCGGGGGTGTGGTGGGCAGATGCACTTCTTATCTGGCCTGTCAGTTTTATAGTTGTGTGTTTCATAATCCGATTCTTTGAAAAGCCAAGTAAAGATAAGTGGTTTGATTTTAATTACTTTACTTACTTCAATGATTTAATGAAAATGTATAATAATTGAAAGTGTTATTATTTTTAAACATTTAAGGTAACATATAATTCTTTAACATTATTTGACTGTCTTTACTTTCCGAATGGCATTGATTTTCAGAGACATTCTGAAACCATTGTAAAGTACGTATTTGGTAGCAGTGAGTTGTCTAAAGCTATTTAAGCTGCACAGGGGAGTAATGCCTGAAGATGAGACATAGTCAACACTTGTGTTCTAGGATGGACAAACTTGGCAAATTGATCATGCATTTGTGCCATATGACTGCTAAATGTTAGCTACCACAGGGATAGTCGATACAAGCTGTTTACTTAGTGAGTTTTCTTTGGCCTGTGGATGTTAACAGTGGCTTTCTGGTGGTTTTATAATCCATACTTAATGAGTGAAGAATAAACTGAATTATGCACATACAGGAAAGCACTGGCCTCATCAGCACTACACATAACTACTTTGTGCTTGATTCTCTTACTTTGCAGCAATAAATCATTTTCCTGAATACAAATAATTACCACAGCAAAATAACTTCAATGCAATATTCAGTTGGTGTCCTTATAAAAATGAATAGATATGAAATGAATCAGGTTTTTGTTATTATGAGTTTCAATATGAAATTAAAGTTTACTATTCTTTATATATTCTCCTAGCTATCTGTTAAGAGGAATATGTTAAGAGAAGATGGCGGCGCGACGCAGTGCGCAGCAACCACTCCGGAATGAATATCTGTTATTTGTTAAGTAGGGTGCCGTGCACAATCCTGATTTGATGGAGATGGACGTGAGAAACACGGAGGAACATCTGGTGAAACTTCTGAAATGCCTGTTTCGCTGCCACTGCTACTGTGCGATCCAGAATCTCCGGAGGCGAAGGCCTCAAATCCTCGGCTTTGCTTGTTGCTCGGCGGCCAGGGCCGGGGTCGAAGCGCTCGGCAGAGATGGTGCTCGGTGCTCGGTGTCGGAGGGCTGGTCGGAGACTGAAGTTTTCGGATGGACTCAGAGTCGACTGTGGTCGGGTGCTTCCAGGGTGCTTAATCGACAAGTTTGCGGCGCTGGAGGTTCATGGCAGGGAGAGTTTTTCTTCCTTCTACCGTCTGCGTGAGACAATGGGGCTATCGGGACTTTGAGACTTTTTTTTACCATGCCCATGGTCTGCTCTTTATCAAATTATGGTATTGCTTTGCACTGTTGTAACTATATGTTATAATTATGTGGTTTTTGACAGTTTTAGTCTTGGTCTGTCTTGTGTTTCTGTGATATCATACTGGAGGAACATTGTATCATTTCTTAATGCATGCATTTCTAAATGACAATAAACGAGGACTGAGTGTCCTCATAATCTAAAAAAATTCCCAGTAGAACACAGTTTTTGTTTCAAATGATACAATTTGTGCTCTTTACAGGTCTGTTGTTCAAAGACTGATCCAACCAATAGCATTGCATATTTGTCTATGTCAGTTTGCCACAGTGGTAATCTTCTTATTTTTGAATCAATAAACAGAAAACTCATGGTATGCCTTACATATGTAATCTGCATTGAACTAAGGAGAGAGTGTAGGAACATAGGAACTGATTCAGCCACTTAGCCCTATGAATCTGTTCTATTCTATACGTAAATGTTAATATGTCAAGTCAAGAGACATTTATTGTCATTTATCTACATACATACATACATACATACACACACACACACACACACACACACACACACACATATATATATATATATATATATAATGTATATAACCATATAATATATATAGAAACGAGACAATGTTTCTTCGAACCAGGGTGTAAAGCACAGTTGTATACACAACACACATAACACACAATTACTTATGAAGGTAAGGATAAAATCTACAGATGAATTACACATATATAACAAATTAAAGTGCATTAATGTCACTGGCTGTCCACTCTATCTATGCCTCTTATCATCTTATAGACCTCTATGAGGTCACCTCTTATCCTTTTCAACTCCAAAGAGAAAAGCCCTAGCTCACTCAACCTACCAACCTATCCTCATAAGCCCTATCATCATAACTTATTCCAACAATAAAATATAATATACACCTACTACTTCTACAGTTATTAGCACATAGGTATTTTGTGAATACCACATTTATGAGGGTTATGGACAATGATTTTCTGTGGATTATAAATAGTGTGGATACAGCTAAGGTTGCTATTAATGACACTAAGTTTAACGTAATTTTGCACACCTAGATTACAAAGAACAAATACAAATATTTGGCTTAGGTTCCTGGTGCTGGCACTGAGAATGCTCCCATCACTAAAAACAAGCACATTTATTCTTTTTAGATATCTTTTCAGTTTCAGACGATTCTCAGCTTGGAGAGAGGTGAAATCATTCGCTAATGCAACTTTGTGTATTGAGGGGAAAAAGCAGTCATTATGTTTATGTTGAATGATTGCATGTTACAAAGTTACTGAGGTATTAGTTCTGGCTATGTTGCTGTTATGTTTAAATGATGATTTTAATTGTCAGATCTCACTCTTGGAAACAAAATTGGCTTTCTGCTCCAACTTCAGGCTGAAAATTAAATACATGACAAATACAGAAATCATTTTATAATGCTCGATAGCACAGAAATCACTTAAATGTTTATCCATCTCATACATGTAATATTTTTAAATTTGACATGGAATGCAACAGAAAGTTTAAAAACTTTTCAGTATGCAATATCTTGTATGGATATTCCATGCCACAAACCACTGTTGCTTTCACAATCACACATCCAGTCTATGAATAGTTCCATAATTTTGCATTAAAATATTTCTTGCATACTTATATTTGTATTATCACTTTTAAGAAGCTGACATAATCTGCATTTTGATGTTATACATTAATGTGGGGTTGCCTTTAACAAAGTGGCCCTGGCTAATTATTGATTTCCACTAGGACGCATTGTTTAAGGATCACAGATGGGTAAATTGCATGGGTCCTTGGTGCTGTTTGGCCTTTTCAGCTTTTGTTTATTCAGATGGAGGCATCCCACAGGCCTGGGTGGGTCTCACTGTAATCAACTTCTTGTATGTTTCAGAGACGATAATGTAGATAGGAGGAGGGTTGAACCAAAGCTCTGGAATTGTGACAGAGGGTGATTGATCAGGTTCCTTTGGTGATAAGTGTTGTAAACTTGCTGCATTGAGAATTTAACACAGTTACTCCCAGACCTTGTTGTCAAGGTGATGAAGTCTGGACAATTGTGTAAATGAGTACAACAGAAATATAATTAAAAATGAAAGCAGTTCAACTTCAAAGACCACTGACAGACTATTTTCATTACATAATAAATCTCAGCTGCAGGCATTTTTATGGAACAAATATGTTTTATTGCATCATATTCTAGTATTACCCTTTCATGCTACAGTAATAATAAATATATCAGAACATCTTTGAATTAAGGGGCACAAGTGAAAATATGACCATTGATTGAGTTGAAGGCTTGATTCCAGTTTTAATTACTTTTAAATAATCCAGGGCTTGCTTCAGAAACCACAAACATTCTGGTTATTACAAACACTTGCTTTCCAAATTTAGAGAGAAGATCTTCCTGGTCTTGGTGTTGCTATAACATTTATTTAACCCTTTATGTGTGTTGTGGTCAAATGCAATTCACAACCCAATCAACAGAAGCATTGCCACTAATTAAACTAGTATTTTCATGCTGGCGTTGACAATGCTATCAAATGGCTGTGATTAAAGCCAAGTCTGTTAAAACTAAATAAAAACAATGCCTCTCAAATCTGGGAGGGGCAACTCCCCAGTCACCATGATGAGCAGAGTTCGCATAAAACTCCTAATCAAAGGCTGAGACTACCATTGGTTCCCAACCCTTGTTTACTATGTGCATTCTTTATATAAAAGTTATTCAGTATTAATACAAGTTAAATAGTTGTGTTCAGCAAAGTTCATTTCTGAGATCTCCAAACTTAGTCAATATGCTAGATATGGCATACATACCATGAATAACTTAATAAAGCTGGGAATGTGATGCTTGGTTCCACACACCACCCACCCGTCCCCGAAAAAATTGCTGATATGGATCAGGAATAGTTGAGACTCAAGTACCAATCCCTGTGGTACATCGTTAACCACAGCCTGTCAACCTGAGAAGGATCAGTTCATTCTCACTCTCACTCTTCTCACTTTAAAGTTCAAAGTTCAATGTAAACTTATTATCAAAGTATGTATGAGGGGTGATTGATAATTTCTTGGCCTAAGGTAGAAAGAGTCAATTTTAGAAAACCTAGCACATTTATTTTTCAGCATAGTCCCCTCCTACGTTTACACACTAACTCCAGCGGTCGTGGAGCATACGGATCTTGGACCTCAGAAAGCACCTACAGCAGGGGTGATTGATAAGTTTGTGGCCTAAGGTAGGAGGAGATGAGTTACACAGCTACACTCACAATACATTGGAGGAACTTAGCAGGTCGGCCAGCATCAGTGGAAACGATGAGTCGACGTTTCGGGCCGGAATCCTTCGACAGGACTGAAGAAGGAAGGTGGGGGAGGGTTGGAAGAAGGCTTGTAGTTTCAGTTGAAAAACCAGTAATTTGAAAGACAAAGGGGTGGAGGAGCGGAAGCAGGGAGGTGATAGGCAGGAAAACAATGGGTAGTAGAAGAAGGAGGCGGAACCATGAGGGAGGCGATAGGCAGCTGGGGGAGGGGCAGAGTGACATAGGGATAGAGGAAGGGAGGGGGCGGGAATTACCGGAAGTTGGAGAATTCTATGTTCATACGAAGTGGCTGGAGACTACCTAGACGGTATATGAGGTGTTGCTCCTCCAACCTGAATTTAGCCTCATCATGGCAGTAGAAGAGGCCATGTATGGACATATCTGAATGGGAATGGGAAGCAGAGTTTAAGTGGGTGGCTACTGGGAGATCCTGTCTGTTGTGGCTGACGGAGTGGAAGTGTTCGACGAAGCGGTCCCCCAATCTGCGACGGGTTTCACCTATGTACAGGAGGCCACACTGGGAGCACCGGATGCAATAGATGACCCCAACAGACTCATAAGTGAAGTGTTGCCTCACCTGGAAGGACTGTTTGGGGCCCTGAATGGTGGCAAGAGAGGAGGTGTAGGAGCAGGTGTAGCACTTACGCTTACAGGGATAAGTGCCGGGTGGGAGAACCGTGGGGATGGACGTGCAGATAAGGGAGTCGCGGAGGGATCGATCCCTGCGGAAAGCGGAGAGGGGTGGAGAGGGAAAGATGTGCTTAGTGGTGGGGTCCTGTTGAAGGTAGCGGAAGTTGCAGAGGATAATGTGCTGGATCCGGACGCTGGTGGGGTGGTAGGTGAGGACAAGGGGAACTCTGTCCCTGTTGTGGTTGCGGGAGGATGGCGTGAGGGCCGGTGCGGGAAATGGAGGGGATGCGGCTGAGGGCATCATTGATGACGGCAGAAGGGAAACCACGATCCTTAAAGAAAGAGGACATTTGAGATGTCCTGGAACGGAAAGCCTCATCCTGGGAGCAGATGCGGCAGAGACGGAGGAACTGGGAATAGGGAATGGCATTTTTGCATGTGGCAGGGTGGGAAGAGGTATAGTCGAGGTAGTTGTGAGAGTCAGTGGGCTTGTAGAAGATGTCAGTGGACAGTCTGTCTCCAGAGATGGAGACCGAGACATCGAGAAAGGGGAGAGAAGTGTCCCAGATAGACCAAGTGAATTTGAGGGCTGGGTGGAAGTTTGAAGTAAAGTCGAAGAAATTGACGAGCTCAGCATAGTCATACAGCTCTCGTTACATGCACATGCAGGTCAACTCTTTGAGTGTTTATGTAGAAAGTTTGAAGTTAGTAACTCATCTCCTTCTACCTTAGACCACGAACATCAATCACTCCTGATTTTCAAATCTCTTACTAGCTCTTCTTTCAGTTAGTCCTGATGAAGGGTCTCGGCCCGAAACGTTGACTGTACCTCTTCCTAGAGATGCTGCCTGGTCTGCTGCGTTCACCAGCAACTTTGATGTGTGTTGTCTATATTTTGTGGAAACCGTTCGGTGATGGGGCGAAGTTGAGTGAAGTTATCCCCACTGATGGTTGAGAGGTAATAACTGTTCCTGACCACTTGACCACAGGGCCATCAGGCAGTGGTCGGCACGTAGTGTCCTGCAGGCACTGCAGGAGAAGGACGTGATGGACACAGTGGGGTGGTTCCCTGAGCAGACCGTCCAGTTCATCTGGCAAAATGCCTCATCGCCAGATCTCACAAACAGGCACAAAGACCTCGCCTGGCTGGCGGTGAGAGGGGCCCTCCCAGTCAGATCCTTCCTGTACGCCCGGAACAGTTCCTCCACACCCCACTGCCCATGGGAGGACTGTGATGGGGTGGAGTCAGTGGCTCACCTCTTTGCACACTGTGGGTTCGCAAAGAAGGTGTGGAAGAGAATGGAAGGGACAGTACTAAGATTCATGCCCAGCAGCTGCGTTACCGAGGACTCCGTGATCTACGGGCTGTTCCCGGGGACGCACACGGAGACCAACATCCGGTGCTGCTGGCAGATCATCAATTCGGTGAAAGACGCTCTTTGGTCGGCCCGAAACTTGATGGTCTGCCAGCTGACGGAGATGTCCATGACTGAATGCTGCCGACTGGCACACTCTCGTTGGCAGGAGTACGTTCTGAGGGATGCACTCAACCTTGGTGCAGCCACCGTGAAGGCCCGGTGGGGAAGGACCACAGTTTAACGTTCATCACCCGTAGGAGGGGGAGAGGTTGGGTGGGGAGGAGACCTACCCTCATCAGCGGTGTGGACAGATAATCAACATGGTGCCCAAGGAGTGGGTGCAATTGTTAATTTGGGAAAGTATTAGAGCCATTGCCTGCCTTTATTGTTGAAAATTTTGATTGTTAATAAGTCTTAACACTTGACCAAGAGTTGAGAGTAAACGCATGATTTACTGTAAACATCTTTCATTTGTAAATGAACAGAGTCAACGCAAAATTTTATTGTTAATAACTGTATTGAATAAGGACTCACAGTCAACGAATGGTTTTCTTTTTCTGTATGTAATTATTTTTATTTTGTAATATTTCTGAATAAAGTATTTCTGGAAAAAAAAAAGTAATAACTGTTCCTGAACCAGGTGGTGTGGGTCCTGAAGCTCCTGTACCTTCTTCCAGTTGGCAGCAGCGAGAAGAGGACATGGCCTGGGTGGTGGAGGTCCTTGAGGATGGATGCTGCTTTCCTGTGACAGTATTGTACTCTGTGTAGACGTGCTCAGTGGTAGGGACGGCTTTACTCATGATGAAATGGGCTGTATCCACCACTGTTTGTAAGCTTTTCCATACAAGGGTGTTGGTGTTGCTATACAAGGCAACTTGTCATTATACTCTCCACTGCACATTTGTAGAAATTTGTTAAAGTTTTAGATGACGTGCAGAATCTTCACAAACTTTGAAGGTGCTGCTATGTTTTCTTCATAATGACACTTGCCTGCTGGACCCAGGCCAGATCCTCTGAAATGATGACAAAGAGGAATTTAAAGTTGCTGATTCACTCCACCTCTCAGCACACAAAATGCTGGAGGAACTCAGTAGGCCAGGTAGCATCTATGGAAAAAAGTACAGTCGACATTTTGGGCCGAAACCCTCCGGCAGAACTAGGAAAAAAAAGCTGAGGAGTAGATTTAAAAGGTGGGGGAGGGAGAGAGAAACACCGGGTGATAGGTGAAACCTGGAGTGGGAGGGATGAAGTAAAGAGCTGGGAAGTTGATTAGTGAAAGAGACAGAAGGCCGTGGAAGAAAGAAAAAATGAGAGAAGAGTATCAGAGGGAGGCGATGGGGCAGACTAGGAGATAAGGTGAGAGAGGGATAAAGGCATGGGAAATGGAGAAAGGTGGGGTGGTGGGGGGCATCACGGGAAGTTTGAGAAATTGATGTTCATGCCATCAGGTTGAAGGCTACCCAAACAGATTACAAGGTGTTGTTCCTCCATCCTAAGTGTGGCCTCATCACGACAGTGGAGGAGGCCATGGATGGAAATATTGTAATAACAGTGGGAAGTGGAATTAAAATGGGTGGGCACTGGGTAATCTGGCTATTTCTGGCGGACAGAGTGTAGATGCTTGGTGAAGCGATTTCCCAATAATAAATTAATAAATGTTTTCCGTTCTTAAATGTTGTAATTTTTTTTGAGTTTTGAGTAATTTAATTCAATGTTACAATAAATCAATCCGAACACACATCAGGACTGCAAATTTGTGTCCACATTTAAGGCACATTACATTCTTGTAACAGAAGCCGTTGGCTTTCTGAAAAAGTATGCCCGGACTTGCCTAAAAAAAGATGCCCATGGTTACTAGTACACGAACATCACAGGAGCTAAATGTTGGACAAAGCACTCCTGTTCATTTTAGCACATCCTGTGACTTGATGATCAAAGTCAGTGAAGGGTCTAGAGACCCAAAATATTTCTCTCCACAGATGCTACTTGACCCAATCAGTTCCTCTAACAGTTCATTATTTTTTTTGCTCCAGATTACAGCATGTGCAGTCTCTTGTGTCTTCTTAGGCCATCCAGTGAAATTTTCCTAAGGCAGCAGATTGTAGCTCCGACCTATGTGCTTTCTCAACTGCCACGCTAAGCATCTGCGTTCCGGCCACCAGAACAAATGGGATCTCCTAGTGGCCACTCAGGGAGGAAAACACCTTATGTTCCATCTGGGTAGCCTCCAGCCTGGTGGCACGAACATCGATTTCCCAAATTGCTGTAATGCTTTCTCCCTCTTCACCATTTCCCATCCCCTTATCCCTCTCTCACCTTATCTCCTTGCCCGCCCATCGCCTCCCTCTGGTGTTCCTCCCTCCTTTTCCTTTCTTCCACGGCCTCCTGTCTTTTGTCTTTTTCACCAACCAACTTCTCAGCTCTTTACTTCATCCCTCCCACTCCAGGTTTCACCTATCACCTAGTATTTCTCTTCCCTCCCCCCCACCCCACCCCACCACCTTTTAAATCATTTTTAAAAGGTATAGAAATTTTTTTCTAAAAATTTCATTTTTTTTCTCCAGTCCTGCTGAAGGGTTTCGGCCCGAAGCATCAACTGTACTCTTTTCCATAGATGCTGCCTGGCCTGCTGAGTTCCTCCAGCATCTTGTGTGTGTTGCTCGGATTTCCAGCATCTGCAGATTTTCTCTCGTCTCTCCACCTCTAATCCCCCAGATGACAATTGGTTTATGGACCTCCAGTTTGCTCCTCCTAAAGTCAATAATCAGTTCCTTGACCTTGCTGACATTGAGTGAGAGCTTGTTGTAGTGGCACAACGCCACCAGATTTTCATTCTTACTCCGATTTGCTGATTCATCATGACCTTTGGCTTGGCCGTCAGTGGTACCGTCGGCAAAGTTAATTGGAGCTGTGCTCAGCCTTACAGTCATAAGTCATCTGCACAATAACCAATTTTCAATCTATGTCCGTATGTTAACCACAGCTCTATGTGCTCGAACCTCATCGAGAACTCTCCTGTGGTACCTTATCGAAAGTTCTGTGACAATCCAAAAGTGCCCTATCCACTCATTCCCCCTTATATATTTTCTAATTACAAGCTCAATTAGTCAACAAATTTTCCCTTTCATAAATCCATGCTGACTCTGTGCAATCCTTTTATTCTTTTCATTGTTCTGTAATTCTACCCTTCACTGTAGAATCCAGCACTTTCCCCACCATTGATTTTAGATTCATAGATTATTAGTTTCCTCCCTTCTTAAAAATGGGGTCACATTCGCTATCCTCCTATTTACAAGCAAAAGTATGGACGTATACGATTTTGGAAGATGATAACCCGAGTAGGCATTATCTTGAAAGCCACTTGCTTCAAAATTCTGAGATGTGTGGATCATCAGGGTCTTAAGACTTATCAGCTTTTATTCTGACTGGGTTGTCCATTATTCTTTTTTTTAACTAAGTCTAATTCCCTTCAGATCAACATTCACACTAGACCATCTCACTTTCATTTCTGGTAGCTGTTTGTGTCTCCTTTCTGAAGGCAGTAACAAAGCAGTTGTTTAATTTGTCTGCTGTTTTCTTATTCCATATGATATATTCTCCTTTTGTATCTGTAAGGAATGGACATTTGCCCTAAAGGTGAAGATCTCTTAAAGAGTGTTGGACACAGAAATTCTTTCACAATGCACAAGGGTTTATGAATAACTAGTGCAGAACATTTTCCAGCTTGTGTATACTGGTGATCATGCACACTACTTTTCACCATTGTGCATTGCACGGAGGATTTTAATCAAACATATAAATGGCTTAGCTTTTAAGTATGGATGCTTGCTGTGTAGGTTCTCGGTTTTCCCTACATACGACACAGAGATGTCCATTCATGCAAAGTCATAGCCAACAGTGTATGTGATCATTTCACTTGCACATTTGTGCATGCTAGGCCTGTGAATACAAAGTATCACATTCCAGCAGTTGCAGAAGTATCAGCAGAAGGACCTTAAAAAAACAGCTGAATCCCATCAACTAAAAGGAAACCAATTTCACCTGGTTCCTGAGTCTTCCTCCTAGGCCTCTGCTAAGTGTCTTAGTTACCCATTTGTTCCAGTGCTATTCTCCTTCACTGTACAATCCCTGAAGTCAAGACTGTGCCCACAACTCCAAGCTCCAGCCCCTTTCCTCTCCTGCCTGAATATCCAGTCGATTGTATACGTGACTTGGGCCTCCTTGCACAATAGAATATTACTATGGGGTAAAGGAGAGGGTTTGTAAGGGGGCATCAACATAAAAAAAACAGGCATGAGGCACCTATGTATCGTCAGTGTAATGTGGAGGACATTTTGCAGCTCATATACACTGGTTCTCATACAGTTTTCAACCATCTATGTACACTGGTAGCCTTTACTACAGACAAGAGCAGCGTCTCAACGCCTTCCACCTTTGTAGCCTGAGTCACATCCTGGACATCACGTGGGCTGACCGAGTCACCAACAATGAGGTCCTGGCCCGCGCCCAGATACCCAGCCTCTTCACCCTGCTCCAACAACGCCGTCTCCGCTGGCTGGGCCACGTACACCGCGTTTCAGACAGGAGGATCCTGAAAGACCTTCTGTATGGGGAACTGGCCTCCAGCAAGAGAGCACAAGGGCGGCCCCATCTTCGTTTCAAAGACGTTTGCGAGAGAGACATGAAGTCACTGAAAATGAACGTCGAGAGGTGGGAGGACATCGCAAGCGATCGCTCTCTCTGGAGGCTGGAACTACGCAGAGGTCTAAGAGGAGAAGGAGAGAAGCTGAGGCTTGCTGCTGAAGAAAAGCGCACTCGTCAGAAAAGCAACACCAAGATAACACTGGAGGACAGCGCCTTCAAGTGCAGTCTCTGCAGTTGAGACTGTTACTCCTGTGTGGGCCTCTACAGCCACAACAGACGCTGCTCTAACACAGACTGAAGCAAGACTTTCCAGGCACAGATCCATGGTCTCGCGAGACTAACGGATGCCATCAACCATGTATACTGGTTTCACAATTTAGCGCTTCTAAAGTAAATATTCCATCCACCACAATCAGTGTAGTTAACCTATCTCAATACTTCTAGCTGATTCATGAGAGCTGAGTATAACAACAGTAGTATATCGATGTACCTTTATCCTGGAAAGGTATAGTGAGATACTTTATAGAGAAAAGAAAGGAAAGAAAGTCTTTTCAAGAGTAGTAAATTTATGGTGATCATAATAAATATGTGAATGCAAACACATCGATTTTTTACCAAAAAAATTGAGAATTAAGAATGTAGAATCCACTACCACATGAAATGGCTGAAGTAAATAACAATGAAATGTTTAAGGGAAGGCTTCAATATCCAGGACCAGGTGAAAATAATAGTAATGGAATATGGGAGCAAGTTGCCAACAGGTATATTTTAAGAAGCAATGCTGGAGGAATTCGGCAGGCCAGGCAGCATCTATGCAAAAGGGTAAATAGTTGATATTTTGGGCTGAGACCCTTTATCAGGACCAGCATGTTGTGTGTATTGCTTTGATTTCAACATCCACAGATTTTCCCTTGTTTGTGATATTTTAGGAAGTACTGGATTATGGTCTACCTTGTCATTCTTCTTGTAGTTTAACTTTCTTTACATTTGTGTTTGTATAATCGCCTGTTTGTTTGCTACTATTCATTAGATTTTCAGTAATTTGTAGTATGGTTGGTTCTGTATTTTTGTAGTTTATTTGTCTGTAAATCTGGGCTCATGGCTACATAAATAAAAATCATCCTTTTAGTTTCATAGGCAAATCTCTTATCTATCCAGCCTGAGCTATATTTCAGGATAAAAATCTTCTCTTTGTTCTCTCTTTGTTTTCTTTTTCCTTCTTTCTTATAGTAGATTAAGTTGGTTACAATTAGCTACCTGCTGCTGTGTTTCACTTACTTGACTTCCAAAGAACCCTCTGGACAATATCATCTTCAGATCCAGCAGAAGTGATTGGCCATATAGTTGATAGATTCCTTTCTGTATGGTTGCATTAAATTGTGCATGCAGAAACAGCAAATGTCATGAGGTGCTTAGATTCTCTCTGTGTCTAGTGCTAAAGTCATAGTCATAGTCATACTTTATTGATCCCGGGGGAAATTGGTTTTCATTACAGTTGCACCATAAATAATTAAATAGTAATAAAACCATAAAAAATTAAATAGTAATATGTAAATTATGCCAGGAAATAAAGCCAGGACCAGCCTATTGGCTCAGGGTGTCTGGCCCTCCAAGGGAGGAGTTGTAAAGTTTGATGGCCACAGGCAGGAATGACTTCCTATGACGCTCTGTGTTGCATCTCGGTGGAATGAGTCTCTGACTGAATGTACTCCTGTGCCCAACCAGTACATTATGTAGTGGATGGGAGACATTGTCCCAGATGGCATGCAACTTGGATAGCATCCTCTTTTCAGACACCACCGTCAGAGAGTCCAGTTCCATCCCCACAACATTACTGGCCCTACGAATGAGTTTGTTGATTCTGTTGGTGTCTGCTACCCTCAGCCTGCTGCCCCAGCACACAACAGCAAACATGATCGCACTGGCCACACAGACTCGTAGAACATCCTCAGCATCGTCCAACAGATGTTAAAGGACCTCAGTCTCCTCAGGAAATAGAGACGGCTCTGAACCTTCTTGTAGACAGCCTCAGTGTTCTTTGACCAGCCCAGTTTATTGTCAATTGGGAGTAATGTGCAGAATGCCCCTTGGAACTGGACCATGGCAACCAATATAAAACCCCTCTATATAAAATATATAAAATACTATTGATGGCATGCTGATAAATGGAATAATATGACATAATAAATATAGTGAAATGAATATTCTGTATTCAATGCATTTTATAGTTTTGTGAATCAAGGAATATTTTGGAATAGAAGTGATACATTGAGTATAGAAACTGGTTTTGGACTGAAGGCAGCCATACTGTTGGCTTTTGTGTAAGAAGAAACTTAATCAAAATTATAAATCCTTTCCTATTAAATTAAACATTTTAGTATTAAAATTTAATATGTATAAAGTATGCACATAAACAGAAGTAGTTTTAGATGATTACTGAGATAAAACTAAATAAATACAGAATAGGTGTGATTTAAATTCTAAAGAGAGGTGACTAAGGGTTCAGCATCAGTAAGTTAATTGGCACGTACCAGAACAGATTTATAGCTGAGGCCTTTTTAACAGGGATTAAATGCTGGTGCAACAATGAGACAAAGATAACATGGCCCAAATATTTTTATTTTGATGTGCAATTTCCTCTCTGCTTTTGAAGTCTCATTTAAAGTTTCCAAATCAATTTTATTTAATTGAGTCTTTCACTTCTTAATCTTATTTCTTGGATCCTCAATTAGATAGATTTTTGTATATCATGGGAGTTAAAGGTTATGGGGAAAAGGCAGAGAGATGGAAGTGAGTCCACAACCAGATCAGCATGACCTTACTGAGTGCAGAGCAGACTCAACGGACCAGATGGCCTACTCCTGCTCCTAAGTCTTGCGTTCTTATGGTCTCATTTCATTTTTTTCTGACTTAAAGTAACATAATTTTTCAGTACCTTGAAACAGTCCCACTGAATATAGTGGTCTGGTTTCAACAAGCAAAGCAGCAAGAAGTAACCTCTGCATAATTCTACATTTTATACTCAACCAATGTAAATGTCTTTTATATCTATGTCATATCTCAACAGGTAATAGTTCATTCCTTTCTAAGATCTTATCAATACTCAGCACCACTTTTTTTCTCAATATTGCAGTCAATAACCTAAATTAAGATTGGCAGCAGGTGATTTGTCTACACCATTTCTCCAGTATTAAAATAATATTTACAAGCCCTTCCCCCAACACTAGTTGATAAAGGACAAATGCATGTTAGCAGTTGTAAACCAGTGCTAGTAGTCTCTCGTGCTTATTAGTCCACTCTGTTTCAGGAACAGTGAGCATTAGGGATCAAAACATACCCAGAAAAATAGAAGCAGGAATAGGCCAATCACCACCTGGTACCTGCTCCAAGATTCAAAAGATATTCTCTTTTGCATACCTTCTAACAACAGCAAAATTTGCTCCTACCTCTCATTAGAGGTTATTCACATCAGTCAGTTAACTAGCACATCTTTGAGATTTGAGACGAAACAAAACCCAGGAGAAACTCACATAGCCACTGGGGAGGGCATGCAAACTCTACACAGCCAACGTCAGAGCTTAGGTTAAAATCAGAGCTGCCGGAACTGTGAGGCGTCCGTGCCACCAGCCTAGCTCTATTCTACCTCAGCAGCACTTCCTAGCCTTTTTCCGTTTATATTGATTTCCATAAAATCTAAAAATTATCAGTCTTTTTCTTGAATAAATTTAATGGCAGAACTTCCACACCACTCTAGGGTAGCAAATTCAAATAGAAACATAGAAACATAGAAAATAGGTGCAGGAGTAGGCCATTCGGCCCTTCGAGCCTGCACCGCCATTCAGTACGATCATGGCTGATCATCCAACTCAAAACCCTGTACCTGCCTTCTCTCCATACCCCCCTGATCCCTTTAGCCACAAGGGCCATATCTAACTCCCTCTTAAATATAGCCAATGAACTGGCCTCAACTGTTTCCTGTGGCAGAGAATTCCACAGATTCACCACTCTCTGTGTGAAGAAGTTTTCCTCATCTCAGTCCTAAAAGGCTTCCCCTTTATCCTTAAACTACGGCCCCTCATTCTGGACTTCCCCAACATCAGGAACAATCTTCCTTAAGAATTTTATACGTTTCAATCAGATCCCCCCTCAATCTTCTAAATTCCAGAGAGTATAAGCCTAGTCAATCCAGTCTTTCTTCATATGAAAGTCCTGCCATCTCAGGAATCAATCTGGTGAACCTTCTTTGTACTCCCTCTGTGGCAAGAATGTCTTTCCTCAGATTAGGGGACCAAAACTGCAGTATTACCTCCCTGCTCCTGTACTCGAATCCTCTTGCTATGAATGCCAGCATACCATTCGCCTTTTTCACCGCCTGCTGTACCTGCATGCCCACTTTCAATGACTGGTGTACAATGACACCCAGGTCTCGTTGCACCTCCCCTTTTCCTAATCGGCCACCATTCAGATAATAATCTGTTTTCCTGTTCTTGCCACCAAAGTGGATAACCTCACATTTATCCACATTAAATTGCGTCTGCCATGAATTTGCCCACTCACCTAACCTATCTAAGTCACCCTGCATCCTCTTAGCATCCTCCTCACAGCTAACACTGCCACCCAGCTTCGTGTCATCTGCAAACTTGGAGATGCTGCATTTAATTCCCTTGTCTAAATCATTAATATATATTGTAAACAACTGGGGTCCCAGCACTGAGCCTTGCGGTACCCCACTAGTCACTGCCTGCCATTCTGAAAAGGTCCCATTTATTCCCACTCTTTGCTTCCTGTCTACCAACCAATTCTCTATCCACATCAATACCATATCCCCAATACCGTGTGTTTTAAGTTTGTACACTAATCTCCTGTGTGGGACCTTGTCAAAAGCCTTTTGAAAATCCAAATATACCACATCCACTGGTTCTCCCCGATCCACTCTACTAGTTACATCCTCAAAAAATTCTATGATTCACTTCCTCTGAGGAAAGAAACTTCTATCCACCCCCTGAATAGATCAAACCTTATTTTAAGTCAGTGCTACCTAGTTCCGGATATCCCAACCAGGAAACATCAGTTCTGCATCTACCCTATCAAGGAGCAAAAGCATTTTGTACATATCAGTCGTATGAACTCAGAAAAGTTTGGAACTTTTATCAGAGCTCCGAACTTAGACCTTAAGACTTAGGAGCAGAATTAGGTCATTCAGCCCATTGTGTCAGCTCTGCCATTCTATCATGGATCATCCTGGATCCCACCCAATCCCACCAACTTAAGGAAGCAAGTCTTAAGGTCATACCATATTGCATGCAGAACTCTTCCAGCAAAGAATGTGCACATGCCACAATGATGGTAGGTAAGTAAAGGAATTTACAAAATATGTCCAGGAAAGTTTGTTGAGTGAATCTATAGATGGATCCTCTTATATCGGACCTCTTCTTATGGAACAAGGCAGGGTAAGTAGCAAAGTAATAGTCAGGGAACGCTTTGGTTCCAGTGACCATCATTTTTTAAGATAGTAATGGAAAAGGATAAGACAGGCCCGCAGGTCTGTCTATAGTGGAGAAGGATTAATTTTGCGGGAACTTGAACAGGAACTACTGGAGGTTGATTGAGTGAGCCTGCTTGAAGGGAAAACAATGAATGACAAATTGGAAGCTTTTAAAATGATGATAGTTAGTGCCCAGGAGCATTATGTTCCTGTTGGAGTGAAGGGTAAACATGGGAAGTTGTGGAACCTTGGTTGACAAGAAATATTGAGGAGCTAGTTAGAAAAGAAGGAAGCTATATTAGATTTTGGCAGTCAGAATTGACAACTTTAAACAGTTAGGAATACTCCTAAGGGGGGAAATCAAGAGGTTAATGAATGGATACGAGATGGAACTGACAGGTAAAGTTACTGAAAATCCCAAAAAGTTCTATAGATGTACTGTATTAAGGGTAAAACAGTAGCTAGGAAGAGAGCAAACAACAGGAATTCTGCAGATGCTGGAAATTCAAGCAACACACACAAAAGTTGCTGGTGAATGCAGCAGGCCAGCCAGCATCTCTAGGAAGAGGTGCAGTCGACGTTTCAGGCCGAGACCCTTCGTCTGCACCTCTTCCTAGAGATGCTGCCTGGCCTGCTGCGTTCACCAGCAACTTTTGTGTGTGTTGCTAGGAAGAGAGCAGTTCCTTTAGAGATCAGCACTGCTGTCTGTGTCTTGAGTTAGGTGGGATTTTTAATTAATCTTCTTCCTCAGTTTTAACAAATCCTTTGTGTTGATGAAGAAGAACCTCTAGAGATGTTTCAGAAGACATTTATATTACCAGAGAGGAGGCAGATTTAGCCTTAAAGTATATTAAGGTGGATAAATTCCTAGGAACAGACAGAGTGCATACCTGGACTTCATAGAGGGCTAGAGAGGAAATTGCAGAGAACATTTGTCATTGTTATCCACTGATAAAGTTATTGAAGACTGGAAGTTGGCTTATGTTGTTCCATTGCAGAAGTGGGCTGAGAAGTGGCAGATGGAGTTCAACCCGGAGAAGTGTGAGGTGGTACACTTTGGAAGGACAAACTCCAAGGCAGAGTACAAAGTAAATGGTAGGATACTTGGTAGTGTGGAGGAGCAGAGGGATCTGGGGGTACATGTCCACAGATCCCTGAAAGTTGCCTCACAGATAGATAGGGTAGTTAAGAATGCTTATGGGGTGTTAGCTTTCATAAGTCGAGGGATAGAGTTTAAGAGTCACGATGTAATGATGCAGCTCTATAAAACTCTGGTTAGGCCACAATTGGAGTATTGTGTCCAGTTCTGGTCGCCTCACTATAGGAAGGACGTGGAAGCATTGGAAAGGGTACAAAGGAGATTTACCAGGATGTTGCCTGGTTTAGAGAGTATGGATTATGATCAGAGATTAAGGGAGCTAGGGCTTTACTCTTTGGAGAGAAGGAGGATGAGAGGAGACATGATAGAGGTATACAAGATAATAAGAGGAATAGATAGAGTGGATAGCCAGCGCCTCTTCCCCAGGGTACCACTGCTCAATACAAGAGGACATGGCTTTAAGGTAAGGGGTGGCAAGTTCAAGGGGGATATTAGAGGAAGGTTTTTTACTCAGAGAGTGGTTGGTGCGTGGAATACACTGCTTGAGTCAGTGGTAGAGGCAGATACACTAGTGAAGTTTAAGAGACTACTAGACAGGTATATGGAGGAATTTAAGGTGGGGGGTTATATGGGAGGCAGGGTTTGAGGGTCGGCACAACATTGTGGGCCGAAGGGCCTGTAATGTGCTGTACTATTCTACGTTCTATGTTCTATTGTTTAAAAAAGATGTGAGGGACAAGCCAGGAACTACAGGCCTGTAGGCCTGTCATCAGTAGTGAGTAAGTTGCTGGAGGGAATTCTGAGCGACAGGATCTACCAACGTTTAGACAGAGAGATTCTGACTAGGAGCCAGCATGGCTTTGTGCGTGTGCCGTTATGCTAGATAAACTTATTATGCTTTTTTTTAAGTAATAAAAAATGTAGATGTGGATAAGACAGTTGATGTTGCCTATTTGGACTTTAGCAAGGTTTTCAACAAGGTCCCACATGGTAGGCTGGTCTGGGAGGTTAGTTTCTATTAAATCCAGAGAGAGCTAGTTAGGTGGATGCAAAATTGACTCAGATGTACGAAGCAGAGAGCGTTGGTTGAAAATTGTTCTTCAGAATAGAGGCCAGTGACTAATGATGTGCCACTGGTATTGATGTTGGGACTCTTGTTATTGGGACATAAAATCACTCCATGCAAACGTTCTTTGTTCCTTTAAATAAAATGAGGTCCACACCAGCATCTAGATATAAGATGTGTCATTTTGTTTTGCAATAAAAGTTGACAAATATTTATGCAAGTAAAACAGAGTTTTTGATTTACTCAAAATGTATCAATCTAATCTTTTTTTAGCTATTTTAAAATTTACCTCCTTTGGCTGATGTGAACAGAGATATGTAGCAGAAAAATCAGATTTTTTCCCATCTGCTTATATGATCAAGACATCTGACTATAATTCTGTAATTGCTTTACTGTGTCTATGGCTCTGTACCTGGAATTTATGCAATTATTGTTACAGAATTACAAGAAACAAAGGCTCACATAATGGAATGGAATTGAGTTGTGTAAACATACTGGTGGCACTTTTTACAATGAATGTAGCACATGTTTCAATACTTACCTCAAATACTTGAACAACAATTCATGATGCCACATCAATGCTGCGTTCTTGAAGGTGTCAGCTTTCATATGAAATGAATACTGAGATCTTGAAGGTGTCAGCTTTCATATGAAATGAATACTGAGACCTTTTTTGATGCATGGAAAATATCCAACAGGAATATTCAAAGGATGGGAAATGGAATTCTAGTTTTCTGGCCAATATTTATCCTTCAATCAGCACAAAGAGAACAGATTATCTGGTAACTTATTTCAATGCTGTTAGTGGGAGTTTGCTGTGTGTAAATTGATTGTAGCACTTGCTGAGCAATAAGCCTATGTCACATATTTAAATATTTGGAAAGCTCGTTGGGATATTCTGAAGCCATGAAAGGCATTACATAAATACAAACAACAGGAATTCTGCAGATGCTGGAAATTCAAGCAACACACATCAAAGTTGCTGGTGAACGCAGCAGGCCAGGCAGCATCTCTAGGAAGAGGTACAGTCGACATTTCAGGCCGAGACCCTTCGTCAGGACTAACTGAAGGAAGAGTTAGTAAGAGATTGGAAAGTCTTGTTTTGCATTGTCTTCTCATCCTGATGATAACATACAAAGTAAAGGGGGATAAAAGGTTACTTTCATTAGCCCTTTTGTCCAAACAATGGAAATTAATTGAGCATTAGCCAGTTTAAATCATTGAATTTGTATGTTAAAGAGAATATGTGCATGAACTCATACACTTCCCAAAGATAGCTCGTTGATAAATAATGGTAAATTATCTGCCAGATAGTCATTCACAATATTATTATTTTTCATATTTTGATTTTGGTTACTGCATTCCACAATTTATTCTGAACGCTAGCTTCCTCTTGTCATTCTTGGCTTAATTAAGTCACCTCAGTGTTGTATTTATCTGCTTATTATGGCATGCTCACCATAGAAGTTTCATGTGATTCATTTTTGGTTATGCCTGCCATGATAGGATAATTTTCATTTTCATAAAGGCAACTGCATAATTAAAAGAACATTATAACCATTGATAAAACTGTAGTAGCAATTCCTATAATACGGATGATTTGAAAAAGAATTGACAAACATATTTAAAAAATCAACATTCTGAATGATGAGCGAGTTGCATTTACCAATGTACGCTCTTAAATTGGTAAATGTCTAAGGGCCCTTCATTGGTACACTGGAAGAATTTTTCAGTCCTATTTCACTTTCCTTTTTTAATCCGACTAATTAAATCTGACTCATCAAACTATAGTTGGCAGTTTTATAATAATCCTTTGTTTTGATCTCCATTTTAACATCAGGGAACTGTGATTACTCCCAGTCATTGAATATACAGTAACACTAATAATTCATTCAGCACCCAACTCAAGATAATCCTACACTACACTTTACATTGCAAATTCTATAACTAATTTATAACACCCCTATAGAGAACAGGACAAAAAGTTCATTGGTGAGTCATCCATTAAGCACCCTTTTGGTAATTAGTTAATAACATCATTGTGAACACAACGTATTAGTGTTATGCCTTGGGGCAGCTTTACATAATTAATTAACTACCCCTGAGAGTTATAACAATACATTACACAATAATGTCATGTCAGCATTACCACATACAATGTGAGTCTGTGGTTTTCCTAATTCTGAATAATTCTGCATCACATTCTTGCAATAAATGCAACAATGCAATGTGTTACCATGGGTAGCTTTCAAAGTTTTCTGACCCCCACAGCTATCCTTATGAGTTAGCATCCTGGAATTTCTCCTTATGATGTGTTTCACTAAGTTAAGCTGAACTGACACAGAAGCCCCCATGCTGGGACTTTTATTACTTTTCATTTTCTCTCCACATGCGGAGACTTCGTGGAACTTTCCACAGCTGTTTGGGTTTATCAGAATTTTGTTTAATTAATAACGTCCAGCCTCCAAATACAAGGAAGAAAAAAGTGTAAAAATGATTAAGTTCTATTTGAAGCCTTCTCATATTGCTCAGTACTGACACAAACCAGTTTTAGTATATTTTTATTCGTTTACAAGATGTGGGTTCGCTCACAAGCTAAGGATTTACCACTGATCACAAGTTCCATGAGAAGGCAATGATTCAGTATTTCTTGCTGTGTTAGATTGCTTCCAGTCAAACTATACCACAGTACGGTTGTGTAGAGAAATTCAGGATTTTGGTCAAGCAACAGTTCAGTCCAGGCAAAAGTATGGTGTGAGATCAACTTGAAGATGGTGAAATATTTTGCTGACAAGGGGTTTTGGACCTAATATATTAACTTTTCCAGATGGTGACTGAATATATCCAAGATTTTCTGTATTTATTTCATATTTCATTTAAATGCAGTGAAAGTGATTTTAATTGAGTAATGTTTCTGGTCAATTCATAACAAATCTGGTGGTAACTATTTCAATTTAACCAAATTAACTTTTATATTTGCTTGTATATTAATATCATAGACAATAAGACATTTGCCTGGAAGTTAGATTGCATAGCAGTATTAAAAAATGGATTTGATGGAAAGCTGTAATAAGTATTTCCATATAATTTCACAACTCTCTAGAATCTGGGCATTTCCTGACACGTCAGTTTATTGAATAGACACTATTTCTATGTCAAATAATTGTTAAACTGATTTGACTGGAGTTGATCATTTTCGGAACAGCCAATGTCTGGAAATTTTGCACACTAAATGTTCTTTCTTCTCAGGTGGTCCCTCATGATCAATGGATGACATGACTTTTCTCTAGTTTTGTGGGTTTGGTGGTGGCTAGTGAGAAGAATGTAGGAACCACAAACTCTTTCACAGATGGGATACTTTGGGGCCTCTTTGCTTCCTCCTCACAGCTCACATTCCCCAGACAAAATTGTGCTATTTACCAGCATGGAAATGTTATGTTGAATTCCTTCATTCAAATCATTGATGTACTGCATATTATGAATAGATGAGGCCTAGTCACTGATCCCCATGACATCCTGTCTCCCAGGAAAAGACATGCTTGTTCCTAATCTCTGTTTCCTGTCTGTCAACCAATTTTCCATCCACATCAGTATCCAGAATCAGAATCAGAATTAGGTTTAATATACCAACGTATGCTGTGAAATGCGTTGGGTTTGTGGCAGCAGTACAATACACTACATATTAATAAAAAACCTGTGAATTACAGTAAATTTATATCTAGTTATATTGTACAGGCTTCTGTACCTCCTTCCTGATGGTAGCAAAGAGAAGAAGGCATGGCCTGGGTGCTGGGGGTCCTTAATGATAGATGCCACCTTTTTAAGGCCTCACTCCTTGAAGATGTCCTGGATGCTCGATCCTATGCAGTAGCACACCACCCACCCCTCCTCCATACCAGGCAGTAATGCTGCCAGTTAAAATGCTCTGCATAGTACAAGTGTAGAAATTTTGGGAGTGCTTTTGGTGACATACCAAATCTCCTCAAACGTTTAATGAAAGGCTACCGCCATGCCTTCTTTATGGCTGCATCGATATGTTGGGCACAGGAAAGATCCTCAGAGATATTGACACCCAGGAACTTGAAATTGCTCACCTTTTCCAATTCTGATCCTTCTGAGGACTGGTGTGTGTTCCCTTGTCTTACTCTTTCTGCTGTCCACGATCAGTTCTTTGGTCTTACTGATGTTGAGTGCAAGGTTGCTGTTGCGACACCTGTCAACTAGCTGATATAGTTCACTCCTGTATGCCTTGTCACTATCTGAAATTCTGCTAACAATCATTGTGTTAATACTAAATTCATTAGATGGCATTTGACCTGTGCCTAGTCACACAGTAATGGGCCATAGAGAGAATAGACCAGTGGGCTAAGCACACATCCTTGAGGTCTGCCGGTGTTGATTGTCAGCAAGGTGGAGATGTTATTTCCGATCTGCACAGATTGTGGCCTTCCGGTGAGGAAGCTGAGGATCTATTTGCAGAGGGAGATACAGAGGACCAGGTTTTGGAGCTGTATGATCAGAACCATGGGAATGATTGAGTTAAAATACTGAGCTGTAGTCAGTTAACAGGATTCTGACATAAGTACTGGTATTGTCCAGGTTAGCGGTCCCCAACCACCGGGCCGCGGACTGGTACCGGGCCGCAAAGCATGTGCTACCGGGCCGTGAGGAAATGATATGATTTGGCGATATGAGTCAGCTGCACCTTTCCTCATTCCCTGTCACGCCCACTGTTAAACTTGAAAGCACGTGAGGTCATTACCCATGCGCCATCCATGTCAACACGGGAAGAAGATCAACTCCTCGAGCTTGCAAATGACAGTGGGCTGAAAAGTATGTTTGACATAACATCTCTGCCGGCATTCTGGATCAAAGTCAAGGCTAAATATCCTGAGATAGCCACGAAAGCACTGAAAACGTTGCTTCCATTTCCAACATATCTCTGCAATGAATGCAACAAAAACTAAATTGCAGAATAGACTGGACATAAGGAACCCCCTTCGAGTATCGCTGTCTCCCGTCACCCCTCGATGGCACCGTCTTGTTGCAGGGAAACAAGCTCAGGGCTCCCACTGATTCAGCGATATTGGTGTGTTGCAATGATTTTATATGTTCATATGAAGAAAATATGTGTTGTGTGTTTAATATCCAAATGTTACTTAAAATTTTATGATGCTATTGACTTATAGGTGATTTATATAACCATATAACAATTACAGCACGGAAATAGGCGATCTCGGCCCCCCTACTCCGTGCCGAACGCTACTCTCACCTAGTCTCACCGACCTGCACTCAGACCATAGCCCTCCATTCCTTTCCTGTCCATATACCTATCCAATTTTTCTTTAAATGATAATATCGAACCTGCTTCTGCCACCTCTACTGGAAATTCATTCAACACTTACTTCAAGCTCCCCTGTCCTCCCCTGATAATTGACTTATCACCACATTCATGCAAGGAAAATATGCACTGTGTGTTTAATATTAAGTTCGTTCGATAAACCCGTTTAGAAACAAAATTGAGTATGTTAGACACTTATCACCTATATTCTGGTTGTGATTAACACCCCCACCCCCGGAATAGAATCGCCAAAAACGATTTGCGGGGGAAAGAGCGACACATATACGCATGCGTACAGGTCCCCGCGCAAGGCTTCATGGTCATTGTAGGCTTTCTCTGGGTAAACAACGTATTTGACTGCTACTTTTGTCTGTTGGCAACCCTACCACCCCCCACCCCCCGCCCCAGTCGGCCGGTCCGCAAGAATATTGCCAATATTAAACCGGTCCGCAGTGCAAAAAAGGTTGGGGACCCCTGGTCCAGGTAATCCAAGGCCGCATGAAGAGCCAATGAGATTGCATCCATTGTAAACTATTATGGCGATAGGCAAATTGCTCAATCTACCTGCATTAGTATCCTGTGGTATCCTCCATTTTGTCTGCTTGTAGACCAGCTCAGTGGCCTCCTTCACTGCATGTGACTCCAAGACCATCGGAGCTGTTGTGTTATTGATGGGCCAGTGAGTGCAACGTGCAGTATACAGGTGATCGCTAAATGAGATCACTCAAATCTGCCGAGGTACATAACTAAAACCTGGCCCAACCTCACCCAAAGCCAGTCTTACCCTAACCCAACCCATCCTTGGCCAATATGAATGAAAGCCAAGCCCATGGATTCATACGTTGTTTTTAAAGTGTACCCTGGAGCACAAAATGATGCCAGATCCAGGTTCAGAATGACTGAGGCTTTTGCCCCCTAAGGAAGCTGGAATTGAGATGCCTGGTGCAGAAGATGCCTACCTGTGCCAGTAGCTGCTAACCCCCAGTATTCTACCAATACCCCTCTTCAATGCAAAGTTGCACATTCTTCCAAAGTCACTTGGTAGGGGAAAGCAGGTAGGAGATCAGTGACCCCATTACATGACAACTATCAGAGGGCCCCCAATCTCCAGCACCTCTGCCTTAGCTCTGATGTTAGCAGTGGAGGACCTCTGAGAACTTGTTCTCCAAGTTTTCACCACAGCCGTACACAGGCCAGCTTCCTAACAACGTGGTTCAGGTTCAAGTTCAGGCTGTCATTCAACCGCACTCATGTACGCAGCTAAACAAAGCAACGCTCCTCCGAGACCAAGGTGCAAAACACAAACACATATATCACATACAGCACATAAAATAACAGCAACACAAAACTAACAGATAATGAAATTTAAAAATCTGTAGATGTGTCAGTTGAAGTATAAGTGCATATATGACATTTAGTTAAATATACAACAGTATAATGCTGCAGGTGCTGTCATAAATAATGTGTGCTGGGTGGTAGCAGGGTCTTCAGAAGTCTCACAGGCTGGGGAGGAAACTAGTAGCAGCCTAACAGTCCTTGAGGTGGGGGGCTGGGGGGAGGGGTGTGGAGATGATTCTCTCAGCAGTCTTCACAATCAATTGCAGGGTTTTGCGGTCGGATGCCACACCACGCAGTGATACACTCTCAACAGTGCTCTGGTAGAATGTGGTTAGAAAGGGAGCCTCACTCGCCTCAAACTCCTCAGGAAGTGGAGGCAGAACTGTGCTTTTTTGTCTAACTACGTGGTGTTGAAGGACGGTGAGATCAGCTTTGATGTGCACGCCAAGAAATTTGGTGCTTCTGATTCTCACTATGGAGGGGCTGTTGATGTGCAGGAGGGAGTTGTCAGCCTGAACCTTCCAGAAGTCTGCAATCATCTCTTTAGTTTTGCTCACAATGAGACTCAGGTTGGTGTGTTCACACCAGACCACAAACCACTCTACCCCCTCTCTGTATGCCGACTCATTATTGTTGCTGTCATTGTCATAAGAGAACTTAATGATATAGTTACAAGTGCATCTAGCCGTACAGCCATGTGTCAGCAGTGTGAACAGTAGAGGTTGGGGTTGGGGAGAGCTAGTGCTCAGCGCAATGGAGTTAGAGATGTTGCGACTGTCTGAGGACTCTCCATCAAGAAGTCCAAGATCTAGTTACAGAGGGAGGTGTTGAGACCCAACAAGGACAATTTACCTATCAGCTTCTGAGGATTGATCATATTGAATGCCAACCTGAATCAATGGTGTAGAAGACACATTCTCCAGGTAGGACAGGACTGAGTAGAGAGCAGAGGCTATTTCATCGTCGGTGGGTTGACCTGGACAATTTATAAACTAGTAGGGGCCTAATGTAGGAGGAAGGCACAATTTAATGCAGTTCATGACCAGCTGCTCAGAGCACTTCATTATTATTGAGGTCAGTGCCACTGGACGATAGTTGTTGTGGCAGGTTATCATTGGCCTCATGGTGATAGCCTTGAAGCTTGCAGGGATGGGGGCTCAGAGATTCCAGCTTCTCACTGAGATGCTCTGATATTTGCCACCTGGACCCATGCATCCCACTCTCTAGGCCTTGAGGCAGCCACTGAATTCACCATTCAGGGCTTCTTGCTGACCCAGTTGACCAATGAGCTGAAGGGAAGTTGTACCCGCACCAACTGGCATTGCACAGGATCTTCTAGGTCCAGTGAAGATGAGGTCATGGGCAGCAGCCAAATAGTTCAATTCATGCTTTACATTCACTTTTTCATGAGATTGTCTCCCAGCAACCAACAGCATGGTGGCCCAGAGCATCCAGTGACTCTCTCATCATTTGAAATCCCATTCATGTCAGTTCCTCATAGACTGAAATCAAATGGTAGTGATTTCAAATGGAGATGCTGCATTTCTCCACTTCCTGAGCAGAGTGAGGCCCCACCTCCATCCTAACCAGTATTTACAGAGGTACAATCAGGAGTGCCCTGACCAGCTACAAAACCTTCTGGTACAGGAATTGCAGGGCATCTGGCCACAAGTCCCTACAAAGGAATGTGAGGACTGCTGACAGGATCATTGGGGTCTCTCTTCCATTAGAGATATTTATTAGGAAAGCGGCATACGCAGGGCCCTTGGCATTGTCAGTGATCCCTCAGATCAGTTCAACAATCTCTTTGACCCCTACCATCAGGCAGGAGGTACTGTAGCATTAGGACAAGAACTGTGAGGATGGGAAACAGCTTCTTCCCTTAGGTCATAAGACTACTGAATTCCCTGTCACCGCCCAGGTCTCATCATCATAGTGTTACACTGTTTACTTTTTAACTTGTGTTGTAAATGCACCTTACTATTTGTTAATTTACCAATGGTAATATTACTTTATTACCTTATATGTGATGTATTTGAGTTATGTATACTGTGTTGTGCACCTTGGTCCAGAGGAATGTTGTTTCATTTGGCAGTATACATGTGTATGGTTGAATGACAATAACTTGAATTTGAATTAAATTGAATTGAATTGAATTGACTTTATTACTTACATCCTTCACATACATGAGGAGATAAAAATCTTTATGTTATGTCTCCATCTAAGTGTGCAATGTGCAATTTATAATAATTTGTAATAAGTAGTATGTACAACAGGACAGTCAATATAACATAGAAATACAATTGTATCAGCATGAATTAAGCAGTCTGATGGCCTGGTGGAAGGCCAGTGATGTTGTGGGGATGGAACTGGGCTCTCTGACGGTGGTGTCTGAAAAGAGGATGCTGTCCAAGTTGCATGCCATCTTGGTCAATGTCTCCCATCCACTACATAATGTACTGGTTGGGCACAGGAGTACATTCAGCCAGAGACTCATTCCACCGAGATGCAGCACAGAGCATCATAAGAAGTCATTCTTGCCTGTGGCCATCAAACTTTACAACTCCTCCCTTGGAGGGTCAGAAACCCTGAGCCAATAGGCTGGTCCTGGCTTTATTTCCTGGCATAATTTACATATTACTATTAATTACTTATGGTTTTATTACTATTTAATTATTTATGGTGCAACTGTAATGAAAACTAATTTCCCCCGGGATCAATAAAGTATGACAATGACTATGACTAAGAAGCTGTCCCGCAGCCTGTTGGTCCTGGCTTTCATGTTGTGGTACTATTTCCCGGATGGTAGCAGTTGGAACAGTTTGTGGTTGTCAGGTCCCCAGTGATCTTTCAGGTCTTTTTTACACACCTGTCTTTGTAAATGTCCTGAATAGTGACATTTCAGTAAGATGTAAGTTCATACCTACAGATGCGCTGGGCTGTCCGCATCACTCTCTGCAGAGTCCTGCGATTGAGTGAAGTACAGTTCCCATATCAGACGGTGATTCATCCAGTCAGGATGCTCTCAATTGTGCCCCTGTAGAAAGTCCTTAGGATTTGGGGGTCCATACCAAACTTCTTCAACTGTCTGCGGTGAAAGAGGTGCTGTTGTGCCTTTTTCACCACACAGCCGGTATGTACAGATCACATGAGATCCTTGGTGATGTTTATGCCGAGGAACTTATTTTACATTCAACTTGATCTATACATTTAATTATAGTGCTAGCTCAGTCCCATAAAATTTGGGTCTAAGGTCTTTGTTTTTTACCTAATGTTAGGCAGAGCCAACATTTAGGGTCAGATCCAGTTGAGTTAGGCTTAGTTAGCAAGGCTCCAACTGTTCAGCACAGTGTAGAATTTTTAATAGCCATCTCATAAACAAAGTGCTCCTGGTTTCTTGCAAGTTAACAGCAAAGGTTGAAGATTTACACAAAATCTCCAATTCTCACAATGTCACTTGTAACGTAACTGACATCTGGAAAACATTAACCATACTGACGTGGCTTAAGCCAGGTTAATTTTCTAATGGTGTTAGTCTGCGGGCAGTGAGAATATTATCCCTCTTCTGTTTGTCAATTTCAATACTGGAGATATAGTGTCACTGGACACTAACTCTTTGGAATGGCCCACACCTTCATTAACTGATTCAATTCCATTTGCCGCTCCTGGAATCTACCTTTATTGATCTTTTATCTTATTAGGAGTGGGAGGGAGTGCTGGGTATTGATTTATGTTTACATATGCAAGATGGTGAGCGAAATGGGCAGGAGGCTTTGGGTGGGGAGCTTGTTTAGAATTATGAATACATGGAAGTGTCAGTGCCTGGGTTTGGGAGCTGTAGGATCAAGAGGTTTTTGGTGGGGATGCTTAGTGTTAATGGGGGAATTACCTAGGATTGGTAGGGATGCTTTGGGTTGGGGGATGTGATTAGGATTTGGGAGTGCCACCATTACTCTGTCCAATGGTACCAGATCCAATTCCTTCAACCTCTGGAAAGGATAGTAGGGTACAGGAACAATGGTATTCAAAGGCTGTAGAAAATCTAGCCAAGAAGAAAAGAAAAGCTTACAAAAGGTTCAAAAATCTAGGTAATGATAGAGATTTAGAAAATTATAAGGCTAGCAGGAAGGAGCTTAAGAAAGAAATTAGGAGAGCCAGAAAGGACCATGAGAAAGCCTTGGTGAGCAGGATTAAGGAAAACCCAAAGGCATTCTACAAGAATGTGAAGAGCAAAAGGATAAGATGTGAGAGAATGGGACCAATCAAGTGTGACAGTGGAAAAGTGTGTATGGAACCAGATGAGGTAGCAGAGGTAATTAATGAATAGTTTTGCTTCAGTATTCACTACGGACAAGGACTTTGGTGATTGTAGGGATGACTTACAGTGGACTGAAAAGCTTGAGCATATAGACATTAAGAAAGAGGACGTGCTGGAGCTTTTGGAAAGCGTCAAGTTGGATAAGTCATTGGGACCAGACAAGATATACCCCAGGCTACTGTGGGAGGCAAAGGATGAGATTGCTGTGCCTCTGGCAATGATCTTTGCATCATCAATGGGGACGGGAGAGGTTCTAGAGGATTGGAGGGTTGCAGATCTTGTTCCCTTATTCAAGAAAGGGAGTAGAGGTAGCCCAGGAAATTATAGACCAGTCAGTCTTACTTCAGTGGTTGGTAACTTGATGGAGAAGATCCTGAGGGGCAAGATTTATGAACATTTGGAGAGGTATAATATGATTAGGAAGAGTCAGCATGGCTTTGTCAAAGGCAGGTCATGCCTTACAAGTCTGAATGAATATTTCGGAGATGTAACTAATCACATTCATGAAAGTAGAGCTGTAGATATAGTGTATATGGATTTCAGCAAGGAATTTGATAAGGTACCTCATAGCCCCATGGAAGGCTTATTGAGAAAGTAAGGAGTCATGGGATCCAAGGGGACCTTGCTTTGTGGATCCAGAACCGTCTTGCCCACAGAAGGTGGTAGATGGGTCATATTCTGCATGGAGGTCGGTGACCAGTGGTGTGCCTCAGGGATCTGTTCTGGGATCCCTTCTCTTCGTGATTTTTATGAAATGACCTGGTTGAGGAAGTGGAGGGATGAGTTAGTAAATTTGCTGATGACACAAAGGTTGGGGGTGTTGTGGATAGTGTGGAGGGCTGTCAGAGGTTACAACAGGACATTGATAGGATGCAAAACTGGGCTGAGAAGTGCAAGATGGAGTTCAACCCAGATAAGTGTGAGTGGTTCATTTTGGTAGATCAAATATGATGGCAGAATATAGTATAAATGGTAAGACATTGGAGGTTCAGAAGGATCTTGGGGTCCAGGTCCATAGGACACTCAAAGCTGCTGCGCAGGTTGACTGTGTGGTTAAGAAGGCATACGATGTATTGGCCTTCATCAACTGTGAGATTGAGTCAAGAACCGAGAGGTAATGTTACAGCTTTATAGGACCCTGGTCAGACCCCACTTGGAGTACTGTGCTCAGCACTGGTCAATTCACTACAGGAAGGATGCGGTAACTATAGAAAGGGTGCAGAGGAGATTTACAAGGATGTTGCCTGGATTGAGGAGCATGCCTTATGAGTGAACTTGGCCTTTTCTCCTTGGAGTGACGGAGGATGAGAGGTGACCTGATGGAGGTGTATAAAATGATGAGAGGCATTGATTGTGTGGATAGTCAGAGGCTTTTTCCCAGGGCTGAAATGGCTAACACGAGAGGGCACAGTTTTAAGGTGCTTGGAAGTAGGTACAGAGGAGATGTCAGGGGTAAGTTTTTTATGCAGAGAGTGGTGAGTGCGTGGAATGGACTGCTGACGACGGTGGTGGAGGCGGATACAATAGGGTCTTTTAAAAGGTACAGGGAGCTTGGAAAAATAGAGGGCTATGGGTAACCCTAGGTAATTTCTGAAGTAATTACATGTTCAGAACAGCATTGTGGGCCAAAAGGCCTGTATTGTGCTGTAAGTTTTCTATGTTCTATGTTTCTGTGTTAATCTACCATCTGATCTCTACCCATTTGACAATCTCAACTACTGCTGACACTTAGATTGATTTAGAGACACAACAGTATGCCCAACTCTCTGACTGGCTCAATTACCCTTCTATTTCCAAGATACTGCTAAACTATTGGAACATAGACATTATGGAGTCACAAGTATGTCTTAGTCAGTGAAACAACATCCTGAATAACTGAAACTGCATCAATACTTCTCCATCCACTCACTCAAGGCCTGACTGGTATTAAGTAAAAACCTATACACATGGAAAATAGAGGCAGGAGTCAGCCATTCAGCCCCCCATGACTGCTCCGTCATTCAAAATGATCATAGCTGATCTTTTACTTCAGCAACTGGTGCAAACTCTGGATGTCTTTACACCCTTAATATGTATCGTTCTGTCCATTTTTATCTTGGATAGGTTCAACAACTGTCTCTGTAGCTCGATTGGGTAAAGAATTCCAGAGATTCAAAGTTCAAAGTAAATTTTATTATAAAAGTATATCGCCATATACAACCTTGAGATTCATTTTCTTGTGGGCATACTCAGCAAATTTATAGAATAGTAACTGTAACAGGATCAATGAAAGATCAACCAGAGTGCAGAAGACAACAAACTGTGCAAATGTAAATATAAATGAATAGCAATAAATAATGAGAACATGAGATATTGAGGTAGAGAGTCCTTGAAAGTGAGATCATTGGTTGTGGGAACACTTCAATGATGGGGCAAGTGACTGTAGTTATCCATTTTCATTCAAGAACCTAATGGTTGAGGAGTAGTAACTGTTGTACTGGTGATGTGAGTCCTGAGGCTCTTGCACCCAATGGCAGCAGTGAGAAGACAGCATGGCCTAGGTGGTAAGGATCTCTGATGAAGGATGCTTCTTTCCTATGACCGTGTTTCATGTAGTTATGTTCAATGGTTGAGAGGGCTTTATCCATGAGGTACTTAACCGAATCTACTACATTTTGTAGGATTTTCCATTCAAAGCCATTGGTGTTTCCATACCAGCTGTGATGCAGCCAACCAATATGATCTTCACTACAAATCTATAGAAGTTTGTCAACATTTTTGATGTCATGCCAAATTTCTGTAGATGCCTAAGGAAGTAGAGATGCTGCCATGCTTTCTTCACAATTACATCTATGTGCTGGGTCCAGGACAGCTCCTCTGAAATAGTAACACCCAGGAATTTAAAGTTGCCAATCCTCTCCCCCTCTGATTCTCCAATGAGGACTGGACCACCGAATGCCCTCTCCTGAAGTCTATAATCAGTTCCTTGGTCTTGCTGATATTGAATGTGAGGTTGTTGTTATGACACCGCTCAGCCAGATTTCCAGTCTCCTTCCTGTATGCTGATTCATCACCATCGTCGATTCGGGCCACAAGAGAGGTGTCATCAGCAAACTTGAATATGATATTGGATGTGTGCTTAGCCATACAGTTATAAGTGTAAAGCAAGTAGAGCAGGGGGCTAAGCATACAGCCCTGTAGTACACCTGTCTTGATGGAGATTGTGGATGAGATTTTCTTGCCAATCTGAACTGACTGAGAAAATGCAGGATCCAATTGCACAAGGAGGTATTGAGAC
Organism: Mobula birostris; assembly: GCF_030028105.1. Classification (NCBI taxonomy): domain Eukaryota; kingdom Metazoa; phylum Chordata; class Chondrichthyes; order Myliobatiformes; family Myliobatidae; genus Mobula; species Mobula birostris. The sequence continues at coordinate 44,799,015 of NC_092373.1, read as the reverse complement.
AAAGATCTTGGAGCTTATTGAATAGCTTTGAGAGGATGGTGGTAATGAAAGCTGAGCTGTTGTCAATAAAGAGCATCCTGATGTATGCACCTTTGCTGTCCAGATGTTCCAGGAATGAGTGAAGAGCCAATGAGATGGCATCTGCTGTGGATCTCTTGCTCCAATAGGCAAATTGGAATGGACTCAAGTCACCTCTCAGGCAGGAATTGATATGTTTCATCACCAACCCCTCAAAACACTTCATCACTGTGGATGTAAATGCAACTAGATGATAGTCACTGAGGCAGTCACCACAGTCTCCGTGGGCACTGGTATAACTAAAACCTGCTTAAAGCAGATGGGTACCACACACTGCCAAGGGAAGATGTTAAAGATCTCAGTGAACTCACCAGCCAGTTGGTTAGCACAGGTCTTTAGTACGTGGCCAGGTACCTCGTCTCGTCTGGATGCTTTCCGTGCATTCACCCTCCTGACATGGCGATTTGTGGGTGTTTGAGATGGTTCCTCCATGTTCTGACGGTCAATACCAGCATAGAAGGAATAGAGCTCATCCGGAAGTGAAGCCCTGCTGTCTCCAATGTCACATGATTTAACATTGAAGGAGGTGATAGTATTCAAGCCCTCAAGCCCTGCTACAACTGTCCCAAACACCCATTGTTGATTCAAGTTTGATTCAGAATTTCCATTTCACCCAAGAGATAGCTTTCCAGAGCTGATACCTGCACCTTTTGTAACTTTCTTGGTCTTCTGACTTGAATGCCTCTGATCTGGCCCTCAGCAGGTTTTGGAACTCATGGTTTATCCAAGGCTTCTAATTGGGAAAGATTCTGATTGAATTAGTAGGGACACACTCATCTATAGTTGCTTTAATAAAGTCCTTTACAACCATGGTGTATTCATGCAGATCTCTAGATGAATGATTGACTACGGCCCAGTCCACTGACTCAAAACAATCCCATAATCGCTCCCCTGCTTCTCACGACCACCTCTTTGTTGTCATAATCTCTGGAACTTTGCTTTTTAGCCTCTGCCTGTATGCAGGTAGGAGAAGGACAACCAAGTGATCTGATTTACCAAAATGTGGTCTGTGCAAGGAATGGTAGGCAAAGCATTATGATGAAGAAATTTCCCCCCATCTTGGTCTTGAAGAGCAACTACTTATTTTAAGACTGTAACTCTTGGTTTTAGACCATCCAGATAAGAGAAGCATCATCTCTACCTCTATTGTATAGGTTCCTATACGAATTTAGTACGTTTCAATGAGATCACCTTATATTCCTCAAGACCCTGATGGCCCAATCTTCTTAAGTTTTCATACAATGTTTCCACCATTCAAGAAACTGTATACTTTCATAGAAATATAGGCCTTCTAAAGTAGGGACACTAAATGTGCACATAATATTCTATATCTTAGTAGTCACATAGTTACAGTAGATTCCTTAAGATTGTTATAGCTGGAGGTGGTAGTGGGGATAAGCTCCTACTACCTATTAAATGCTCCCAGTGGCTTGCAGCTGAAATAGCCTTGGATAACCAAGTCCAACTCCTGGCCTTAACTATTAAGCCTGGTGAACCATTTCTACTGACAGGAGAAGGGGCAAAGGCAGGTTACAGGTGCATTAAAACCAGTTGGTTCAGGCGTTTGGGGTTTGCCAGCCATGGTTGGCAGCTCATTCAGGAGGAGGAAAACTCTGATCTTAAACTTCCACCATCTTGCAGCTATGCCCACTCATGGGGAAGGCTACAAGAGTAAACCACTAAGGGAAAAATCCAGAGCTGGAGTTCCTAAGGCAGTCCTATGTTGAGTTCAATGCAGACTGGCAACTCCCACAATGCAACTGCTGCCAAACTGTATTGATCTCTGCTGTTCTTTGGGTTCATCAGATACATGCAGAGGGTGAGCTTTCTATATGGGCAACAGCTTGATGTCCAAATCGTACTGCCCTGGCTTACGTATCTTGACAGCTAGGATACTACATCCATGGTTGACCCTGATCAATGGAGGCCTCGTCATCAATTAAAGCAGGATAAGAGGTGTCGACTTTTCTCAAGGCCTGTGCTCCATAGATGCAAACGCAGGATCCAGCAGCTGCCATTCACTCCAGGGTGCTCTGGATTGTTCACAAACCCTCTCTAATGTTGTTACAAACAAGGACTAGTCTTTGAAAAGGTGCAGCAGATGGCAGGACAGCTAACAGGGGTCTTTCAGTCCTGCTTTTTATAAACAGATAACTGAGATCATTATTTAAATTATCTCCATCAAAGAGCTGACATTTCCACAACCTCTGCTCAGAAACATCCTCTACTTCCAATTCTACCACCTGTTCTCTGGCCTCCTTGTTTACTGTGCAACTAGAACTCACTCCTCATCTGAACCTCACCTACTGGGTTCAATCTTCCACAGGTGTACTGTAAGTGAGAAGGTGTGAAACAGGGCAAGGAACTTACTCTTTATTAGAGAATATCTTACAGTGTCATGATCTGGTCCGTGAAGGTTGCATTCCGGTTCACGGTCTGGTCCGTGGACTCAGGACTCCGGGTCTTCCAGCTGTCCCTCATTTGATTGAGTTAAGCATAGGCACCTGATTCCCATCTTGCAGCTTGGAATATAAGTAACCTTGGGGTTGCGTATGGGCTGCTGGTTTGTCAGTCCCCTTTGGAGCAACCTGCTGATGGAACCATTTGTGATCTCTAGGCCTGGTTGGTGGACCACTGCTTCATAAAGCCTTGTTGCCACTTGTTGGAGTAGTCATTGTGGTATGGATTCAGCTGTTTCTGTAGCCAGACAAGGTTGCTGGCTGCCCTGAGACTCAGAGCCACCCTGGATTGAGCTCCTTTCCTGTTGTTGCCTCTGTTGGGTAAGCCAGGCTGTAATTGCTGTTACCCTGTGGTTGGTTCTGTCCCTCCCTGGGTCCTTGCCTCTGCAGGGTGAAGTTCTGGGTCCTGCCCAGGAGTAGCTCCAAGAACCCCAGCCTCAAAGATCCTGCAGCCAAGCTCCAAGAACCCCAGCCTCAAAGATCTTGCAGCCAAGCTCCAGGCCCAAGGCCACAGCCTCAAACCTCAAGAGCAAAGATCCTAGCCTGTCTCCAAGCTCAGGCCGCCTCTAGTCCCCATCCATGTCCTGTCCTGAAGCCATGTCATGTCCTTGCCCGGTTCTGGGGTCTGAGTCTGAGGCAAGACCCAGGTTCTGGGTCCTTGTCCAGTCTCAGGTTTGGAGTTGAAGCCTTGTCTCCTAGTCCATGGTTTCTAGTCCTGGTCCTGCTTTCCCTAGCCCAAGTCTGTGCTCTTGTCCCTGCTCCTTGCCTGTATCCTGTCACTTCCCTACTCTAGTCAAGTCCTGTTCCTTGTACTTCAGTGTCTGTGTCTTGCATTTTGGTCTGTTCCCAGCACCCTAGTGTGACACACAGGTGAGCAAGTTTCTGTTTGTTGCTTTATCTATATTTCTAACAACCATTGATGGGAAAATAAGAGATATGCAATAAATTACCATCAGTTGGCAAAAGATGGATTATTTTAGTCATTCTGAATAAGTAAAAATCTAATAGTCACAAAACATCTGTAGATGGAGGACCTCACATCAATTTCCCTTAGAAAATGATACAAAATATCTAACAATTCCTTCCACAGATGCTGCTCAATCCTTTGAGTTGCTCCAGATCCAGTTTCTGCAGTTTTTGTCTTCATCTAACTATAGAACACAGAATAGCACAGCACAGGCCCTTCGGCCCACAATGTTGTTCCGACCCTCAAACCCTGCCTCCCATATAAGCCCCCCCAACCTTAAATTCCTCCATATACCTGTCTAGTAGTCTCTTAAACTTCACTAGTGTATCTGCCTCCACCACTGACTCAGGCAGTGCATTCCACGCATCAACCACTGAGTAAAAAAAACCTTCCTCTAATATCCCCCTTGAACTTGCCACCCCTTACCTTAAAGCCATGTCCTCTTGTATTGAGCGGTGGTGCCCTGGGGAAGAGGCGCTGGCTATCCACTCTAACTATTCCTCTTATTATCTTGTACACCTCTATCATGTCTCCTCTCATCCTCCTTCTCTCCAAAGAGTAAAGCCCTAGCTCCCTTGATCTCTGATCATAATGCATATTCTCTAAACCAGGCAGCATCCTGGTAAATCTCCTCTGTACCCTTTCCAATGCTTCCACATCCTTCCTATACTGAGGTGACAAGAACTGGACACAGTACTCCAAGTGTGGCCTAACCAGAGTTTTATAGAGCTGCATCATTACATCGTGACTCTTAAACTCTATCCCTCGACTTATGAAAGCTAACACCCAATAAGCTTTCTTAACTACCCTATCCACCTGTGAGGCAACATTCAGGGATCTGTGGACATGTAGCCCCAGATCTCTCTGCTCCTCCACACTACCAAGTATCCTGCCATTTACTTTGTACTCTGCCTTGGAGTTTGTCCTTCCAAAGTGTACCACCTCACACTTCTCCGGGTTGAACTCTATCTGCCACTTCTCAGCCCACTTCTGCATTCCTATCAATGTCTCTCTGCAATCACTGACAATCCTCTACCCTATCTACAACATCACCAACCTTTGTGTCGTCTGCAAACTTGCCAACCCACCCTTCTACCCCCACATCCAGGTCGTTAATAAAAATCACGAAAAGTAGAAGTCCCAGAACAGATCCTTGTGGGACACCACTAGTCACAATCCTCCAATCTGAATGTACTCCCTCCAGCACAACCCTCTGCCATCTTCAAGGAAGCTAATTCTGAATCCACCTGGCCAAACTTCCCTGGATCCCATGCCTTCTGACTTTCTGAATAAGCCTACCATGTTGAACCTTGTCAAATGCCTTACTACAATCCATATAGCTCACATCCACTGCACTACCCTCATCTATATGCCTGGTCACCACCTCAAAGAACTCTATCAGGCTTGTTAGACATGATCTGCCCTTCACAAAGCCATGCTGACTGTCCCTGATCAGACCATCATTTTCTAAATGCCCATAGATCCTATCTCTAAGAATCTTTTCCAACAGCTTTCTCACCACAGACATAGGCTCACTGGTCTATAATTACCCAGACTATCCCTACTACCTTTTTTGAACAAAGGGACAACATTCGCCTCCCTCCAATCCTCCGGTACCATTCCCGTGGACAACGAGGGCATAAAGATCCTAGCCAGAGGCTCAGCAATCTCTTCCCTCACCTCGTGGAGCAGCCTGGGGATGATTCTGTCAGGCCCCGGGGACTTATCCATCCTAATGTACTTTAACAACTCCAACACCTCCTCTCCCTTAATATCAACATGCTCCAGAACATCAACCTCACTCATATTGTCCTCACCATCATCAAGTTCCTTCTCATTGGTGAATACCGAAGAGAAGTATTCATTGAGGACCTCGCTCACTTCCACAGCCTCCAGGCACATCTTCCCACCTTTATCTCTAATTGGTCCTACCTTCACTCCTGTCATCCTTTTTTTCTTCACATAATTGAAGAATGCCTTGGGGTTTTCCTTTGCCCTATTCACCAAGGCCTTCTCATGTCCCCTTCTTGCTCTTCTCAGCCCCTTCTTAAGCTCCTTTCTTGCTTCCCTATATTCCTCAATAGACCCAGCTGATCCTTGCTTCCTAAACCTCACGTATTCCACCTGAATAGATTCTCCACCTCACTTGTCACCCATGGTTCCTTCACCCTACCATACTTCATCTTCCTCATCGGGACAAATTTATCCCTAACATCCTGCAAGAGATCTCTAAACATCGACCACATGTCCATAGTACATTTCCTTGCAAAAACATCATCCCAATTCACACCCGCAAGTTCTAGCCTTATAGCCTCATAATTTGCTCTTCCCCAATTAAAAATTTTCTTGTCCTCTCTGATTCTATCCTCCTCTATGATAATGCTAAAGGTCAGGGAGTGGTGGTCACCGTCCCCCAGATGCTCACCCACTGAGGGATCTGTGACCTGACCCGGTTCATTACCTAGTACTAGATCTAGTATGGCATTCCCCCTAGTCGGCCTGTCAACATACTGTGACAGGAATCTGACCTGGGCACACGTAACAAACTCTGCCCCATCTAAACCCTTGGAACTAATCAGGTGCCAATCAATATTAGGGAAGTTAAAGTCACCCATGATAACAATCCTGTTATTTTTGCACCTTTCCAAAATCTGCCTCCCAATCTGCTCCTCTGTATCTCTGCTCCTACCAGGGGGCCTATAGAATACCCCCAATAGAGTAACTGCTCTCTTCCTGTTCCTGACTTCCACCCATACTGACACAAAAGAGGATTCTGCTACATTACTCACCCTTTCTGTAGCTGTAATAGTATCCCTGACCAGTAATGCCACCCCTCCTCCCCTTTTTCTGCCCTCTCTATCCCTTTTAAAGCAGTGAAATCCAGGAACATTGTGAGAATCCATTCCTGCCCTGGTGCCAGCCAGCTCTCTGTAATGGCCACTACATCATAATTCCATGTATGTATCCAAGCTCTCAGTTCATCACCTTTGTTCCTGATGCTTCTTGCATTGAGGTATACACATTTCAGCCCTTCTACCTTACTGTCTTTACACCGTTTATTCTGCTTCTCTTTCCTCAAAGCCTCTCTATATGTTAGATCCAGCTTTACTCCATGCACTTCTTTCACTGCTCTATAGCTCTGGGTCCCATCCCCCTTGCAAATTAGTTTAAACCCTCCCAAACCATGCTAGCAAACCTACCTGCAAGGATATTGCTCCTCCTCAAGTTCAGGTGCAACCCATCCAATCTGTACAGGTCTCACCTTCCCCAGAAGGGATCCCAATGATCTAAAAATCTAAAACCCTGCTCCCTGCACCAACTGCTCAGCCACGCATTCAACTGCCATCTCCTCCAATCCTTACCATCACTGTCACGTAGCACTGGCAGCAATCCTGAGAACGTCACCCTTGAGGTCCTGTTCTTCAGCCTTTTGCCTAGTTTCCGAAACTCACACTTCAGGACCTCATCCCTCTTATGGCTTATGTCGTTGGTACCAACATGTATCACGACTTCTGGTTGCTTTCCCTCTTGTACCAGGATGTTGTGCTCCTAGTCAGAGACATCCCAGACCCTGGCACCCGGGAGGCAACAAACCATGCGGGTGTCCAAATTATTGACTCCTTCTGCAGCTGAATTATTGAATGGATACCTCCAAGTCCTTTTGCTGTCATGCTAAATTCCTATAATTATATGCACTTTCTTCTGAACAAGTACACATGGTTGCCACTGTTATTGATATTTGATCTATTGGATGAAACTGGGGAATTTGTATAATGTTTTATCGACTAGTATGCATCTACTGTAGTATTTTCTATTGTGTAATGTAATAGAGTTATTAATGAATTGATTTACTGTTTTTAATATTCCATATATATGTGAAAGGAAGATTGCTGTCGTCATGGTTATCTTCAAGCACTTGTGGTGTTGAAGAGTCCTGGAGGTAGTAGGCCTGCCATCCATTGCCTGTACTATCTTAACTCATAAGTACCTGGCTCAAGTATTAGCAAGTCTCTTGTCATCACTATGATTACCACTTCAGTGACTAATTTCGCTATGTAGCATAGTCATACCAGTGTTATAAAACTGTGAGTGTTGATGTTTACTGGATGCATAATAACATAAGAATTAGAAGCAAGAGTAGGCCACTCAGTTCCTTGTCGCTCCTTTGCTATTCAATAAGAATATCTGTCAGGTCACAGATCTCTCAGTGGGTGAGCATCTGGGGGACAGTGACCACTGCTCCCTGGCCTTTATAATTATCATGGAAAAGGATAGAATCAAAGAGGACAGAAAAATTTTTACTTGGGGAAAGGCAAATTATGAGGCTATAAGGCTAGAACTTGCGGGTGTGAATTGGGATGATGTTTTTGCAGGGAAACGTACTATGGACACGTGGTCGATGTTTAGTGATCTCTTGCGGGATGTAAGGGATAAATTTGTCCCGGTGAGGAAGATCAAGAATGGTAGGGTGAAGGAACCATGGGTGACAAGTGAGGTGGAAAATCTAGTCAGGAGGAAGAAGGCAGCATACATGAGGTTTAGGAAGCAAGGATCAGCTGGGTCTATTGAGGAATATAGGGAAGCAAGAAAGGAGCTTAGGAAGGGGCTGAGAAGAGCAAGAAGGGGGCATGAGAAGGCCTTGGCGAGTAGGGTAAAGGAAAACCCCAAGGCATTCTTCAATTATGTGAAGAACAAAAGGATGACAGGAGTGAAGGTAGGACCGATTAGAGATAAAGGTGGGAAGATGTGTCTGGAGGCTGTGGAAGTGAGCGAGGTCCTCAATGAATACTTCTCTTCGGTATTCACCAATGAGAGGGAACTTGATGGTGAGGACAATATGAGTGAGGTTGATGTTCTGGAGCATGCTGATATCAAGGGAGAGGAGGTGTTGGAGTTGTTAAAATACATTAGGACAGATAAGTCCCCGGGGCCTGACGGAATATTCCCCAGGCTGCTCCACGAGGCGAGAGAAGAGATTGCTGAGCCTCTGGCTAGGATCTTTATGTCCTCGTTGTCCACGGGAATGGTACCGGAGGATTGGAGGGAGGCGAGTGTTGTTCCCTTGTTCAAAAAAGGTAGTAGGGATAGTCCAGGTAATTATAGACCAGTGAGCCTTACGTCTGTGGTGAGAAAGCTGTTGGAAAAGATTCTTAGAGATAGGATCTATAGGCATTTAGAGAATCATGGTCTGATCAGGGACAGTCAGCATGGCTTTGTGAAGGGCAGATCATGTCTAACAAGCCTGATAGAGTTCTTTGAGGAGGTGACCAGGCATATAGGTGAGGCTAGTGCGGTGGATGTGATCAATATGGATTTTAGTAAGGCATTTGACAAGGTTCCACACGGTAGGCTTATCCAGAAATTTAGAAGGCATGGGATCCAGGGAAGTTTGGCCAGGTGGATTCAGAATTAGCTTCCTTGAAGATGGCAGAGGGTTGTGCTGGAGGGAGTACATTCAGATTGGAGGATTGTGACTAGTGGTGTCCCACAAGGATCTGTTCTGGGACTTCTACTTTTCGTGATTTTTATTAACGACCTGGATGTGGGGGTAGAAGGGTGGGTTGGCAAGTTTGCAGACGACACAAAGGTTGGTGGTGTTGTAGATAGGGTAGAGGATTGTCAAAGATTGCAGAGAGACATTGATAGGATGCAGAAGTGGGCTGAGAAGTAGCAGATGGAGTTCAACACCGAGAAGTGTGAGGTGGTACACATTGGACGGACAAACTCCAAGGCAGAGTACAAAGTAAATGGCAGGATACTTGGTAGTGTGGAGGAGCAGAGGGATCTCGGGGTACATGCCCACAGATCCCTGAAAGTTGCCTCACAGGTGGATAGGGCAGTTAAGAAAGCTTATGGGGTGTTAGCTTTCATAAGTCGAGGGATAGAGTTTAAGAGTCACGATGTAATGATACAGCTCTATAAAACTCTGGTTAGGCCACACTTGGAGTATTGTATCCAGTTCTGGTCACCTCACTATAGGAAGGACGTGGAAGCATTGGAAACGGTACAGAGGAGATTTACTAGGATGCTGCCTGGTTTAGAGAGTATGGATTATGATCAGAGATTAAGGGAGCTAGGGCTTTACTCTTTGGAGAGAAGGAGGATGAGAGGAGACATGATAGAGGTGTACAAGATAGTAAGAGGAATAGATGGAGTGGACAGCCAGCACCTCTTCCCCAGGGCACCACTGCTCAATACAAGAGGACATGGCTTTAAGGTAAGGGGTGGAAAGTTCAAGGGGGATATTAGAGGAAGGTTTTTTACTCAGAGAGTGATTGGTGCATGGAATGCACTGCCTGAGTCAGTGGTGGAGGCAGATACACTAGTGAAGTTTAAGAGACTACTAGACAGGTATATGGAGGAATCTAAGGTGGGGGCTTATATGGGAGGCAGGGTTTGAGGGTCGGCACAACATTGTGGGCCGAGGGGCCTGTACTGTGCTGTGCTATTCTATGTTCTATGTTCTAAGATCATGAGTGATTCTTATCTCAACATCATTTTCTTCGATAGTCTCTAAAAATCTATCAATGATTTAAAAACTTTTCTATGTTATTGTATGCAAGTTCTGACCTAAGAACAATGCCACACTGTATTGGAAAATTTGTTCTCAGAACAACCTCAAATATTCTGCATTTCTCAGAATGAACTGTGACATTCAGGATTGGTGGTTAATCCACCAATGCCACATTTGCAGCATGGGATTCAGAACCTGGACTGCATAAATATCTTTGCAATATACTCCAGAGTAGCTCGATAAATTTACAGCCAGGACTATATGAGAAAGTTATGTGATATGAATATAAGTAGAGACTGGCCATACCTGCTCAAAGTGGAGAAGGAGCATTTAGGATTTTATTGGACACAATGAATCCATGCAAGTTGAACACACAGAAGTCCTGTAGAATGAGTGCACCAGTTCACTAACTCACTCTATCAGTCACTTCCACCCTCCCCCACCCCCCACCCCCCACCCCCCACCCCCCACCTGTAGAAGAGTCTGCAATTCCTCATTAGTTACCACAGGACCCACAGGACCTGCGTGGAAGTTAGTCACCCTTCATCTAGTGCAGCTGCCCAAGAAAAGTATTATAATTCTGGCACTGCAAATCATTTGTTGAGATTTGCTTTGTGTCACTGGGCTAGCCATTAGGGACCCAATGAAAGCCAGTGTTGCATACTTTTCCAAAAATAGTACATAAATAAAAAAAAAAGCAGAATAAGAATCCTCCAACCAGACAGAGGTGAGTCTCTTGAAAGCATTGCCTAAGAGAGCGTCAGAAGCAGAGTTGCTGATGCCATCTAAGAGATGCCTAGATGAATACTTGAATCACCTAGTTACAAGACTATTGGTCAAGTGCTGCAAGGTGAAGTTAGTACTGATCTGGATGAGTGAGCTCTGGTCAAAGTGAATGTGCTGGGATAAATGGCCTAATTCCATAACAAATACTGTGTTCTAGGCATGTTTAAGACTCTATTTCTGTAGGGAGTTTCAGATAAGTTCAGGTGTAAGCTGCTCAGAGGTTCAGTTGAATACAGTTCTTTCCACATGTGCCAATCTGCATTCTGTTCTCTTGTCAGTGGGTAGTGTTAACTCTGTCTCTCCACCGACTACCATCGCCTTCCACCTTCAGAGTCTCTCTCTGATTGCTGATCACCCTCTAGGTACGTTACCTCCTACCTGTCCCAGCCTATAGCCTAGCCCAGAACCCTATGCACTTACCTGCTGCTACCTACTGTCTGTAGGTTGCAGCCTGTTGATCATTTATGGGAGGGTTTGTGAGTCCCACCCTATTATTTCCCATTCATTCCATGGAGGTAGATAGATTCATTCTGCAGGAGCTTCAAGAGTAGCTGTTCTCAAACCAGACCTACAGGCTACACACAGCCATTCAGCACACTGCTGCATCCACTTCAAAGCATTTTTAAGTGAACTCACCAGAGGTAAATAATGTGGGTGTAGGAATAGGAAGAATGCCTACTTTAAGTATTGGGTCACTGCATAGTCTCTGTGTGAAGTTTCACCCCGTTCTCAAACAGTGATACCATTTTGTTGCAGCAACTGTAAAAACTCCATTATAACATTCCAGAAATATTGGACTGTGCTCAGTGTCTGAAATATAAAGGATCAAAGTATAGGCCTACCACAATCTATTGAACCCGCTTTCCTGCTATAAACCAGTTTCTTTTATAGTGCTTATCTGGAAGTTCTTCTCAGTATATGGGTGCCTTCAGTGATTTAGTGGTTGGAGTGTCACCAATTTCCTCCAATTCCCACACTGATAATCATCTTTCCATTGTAAAATAACTTAATTATGGGCCCTGAAACTAGTAATCAGTCATGTCATTTTGGAGCTCAGACACACTTATCTTCATTGTTTAAGCACAGTGTTTGCTTGGGACATTGGAAAGTTGATGATTCAACCCTGTGTCTGGAGATGAAAACCTTAAAGGCATTTTAGTTTGTAGGTGACCCATTCTATTTACAGGTTTTGAATTTAATGATTTACCTTATTGCAACCAAAATAAATTAATGATTTGTATATAAAAAAGTTGCGCGGACCTTACCTCCCTTTTTTAAATTAAATAAATTTAAATATTCATTTTGTTGTGAAATACCTAGATGTTGATAACTTTGTTGCTTTTTGCAATCTAAAAATGTATCAATAATCTGGAACAATTACACACTGAATGTCTGCAATTTAAACTAAACACAAATAGTTGACTCTGGCATAGTATTGGGATTACTAACCAACTGTGCACAGCCTCAGAATCAACTCTTTTGTTCACTCACATAATACAACTTCATCAAATCAATAAATAAATTGTAGACCTCACAAGATCTGTGCCTCTTGGATTATGCTACTTGGTCCTAGGACATGGACTGCTGGTAATCAGAGGGCTTCTTTTCTTGGGCAAGTGGATGTTTTTACCTGTGGATAATTTGTTCTCAGTTATCTGCTGAAATCAAATGGCACTTTTGTTGCTATTATAAAAACTGCAAAATATTGATGCAAGCGAATGAAATATGTCCAAGATAGAGGATGGAACTGATGATACCTCTTGTTAATAATGGCCACACAAAGCTGCAGCATGTAATGAGATTCATCTCCACAGGTTTGTCTGTATGCTAAGCCCACTCCAGTATTCTACATTCACTTTTGACTGCACCACCAAACACCTGAGCAATCACCTTGTCAAGTTCGCTGATGACACGGAGGTGGCGGGGCTCATCACTGACAAGAATGAAACAGCCTACAGAGAGGAGGTGAAAGAGCTCAAGGCCTGGTGCCAAGCAAATCGCCTTTTCCTCAATGTTAACAAGGCAACGGAGATAGTTATGGACTTCAGGAAAATGCGCAACACTCATGCCTCTCTTCACTTTGAAGGTACAGCAGTGGAAACTACCAGCAGTTTCAAACTCCTGGGAGAGGAGATCTTGCACAACCTCTCATTGTTCCAGAACACATCCTCCACAGTCAAGAAATGCCTCGCCTTCTGAGGAGGCTGAAGAAAGCTGGTTTATGCACACACTGACACTCACCACCTTCTACAGATGCACAGTAGAGAGCACCCTAACATGTTGCATCACTGTGTGGTGCAGAAACTGCACTGAAGCAAACAGGGGGCTCTAGTTAAAACACCCCAATGCATCACCGCACCAGCCTACCTGCCATCAAGGACAAACTGTATGTATAGAGAAGTGCCAGAAAAAGACCAGCAACATCATGAAGGATTCCACCTGTCCTCTTTATGGGCTGTTTGTCCCATTCTCAACAGAGAAGAGGCCACACAGAGTCCATTCCAGGACAAATAGACTTAAAAACTGCAAGCCATCAGAATGATTAACCTCTCCGCCCATTAAACCACCACACCACCAACTGCATGCACATTATGTACAGACAAACAGTCTACTGTACATAAGTTCCTTGTACATTGTGTTTATAGGTTTACTTTTATGCTTAAATTTATTGTGGTTTTGTTTTTTTCATTGTGTCCTTTATCCCTATTTTGCTTTTCCTGCTGGATTGAATCCAGAATAACAAGCATTTTTTTCTCCTTTACACTCCTGTACTGAAGAATGACAATAGATAATTTTGAATCTTGAGTGTTGAGAGGGGCTGCTCTGCATTTCAGCCATGTGCGGAGAGTATTTTCTTGTGTTCCCATTTCCTGCTTCCTCAAAGGGCATCTCAACTCTTTAATGAGTTCATTTCTGTCTCTGCTACCCTTCTGATTACTTTAGTTTGCATTTATAGCAAACTAGTACACAGCGTCAGACTATAGGCGCCATGGTAGCGTAGTGGTTAGCACAACACTTTACAGTACAGGCATTCTGGGTTCAATTCCCACCACTGCCTGTAAGGAATTTGTACATTCTCCCCATGACCACGTGGGTTTCCTCTGGGTGCTCTGGTTTCCTCCCACAGTCCAAAGACGCACTGGTTGGTAGGTTAATTGGTCATTGTAAATTGTCCTGTGATTAGGTTAGAATTAAATCAGGTATTTGCTGGGTGGTGCTGTAGCTCAATAAATAAATAAATGTCTGGGCTATCAACAGCTCATCAAGCCTCACAGAACTTTGACAAGTGTTTAAAGGCATGTACACCATGCTGGGAACCAGCAGCCTAATTTACTTGATTTCTGTTGGTCCAGGGAGCACGACTCAGTAATCCAGTCAGAAACAACCGTGGGTTGCATCCAGTGCAGGAAACGTCACTAACACTACATGGGGATTCCCTGCCTTCAAGCTGAAGACAAGATATAGCCATTCACAAAATCCACACAGTCCATGGATGATGTGACCGTTTACGCTATAGGGCAAATGTTACAAGAGTGAATTGATGGTCATCAGTGCCAACCATCAACGAACAAACTGAGATTTGTTACAAGAAACACATCATTTTTCCACTTCACATACCAGAATGTGACTTTTCAAACAGAATGCTTTACAGGCCCAAAAAAATGACATTCTGGTGTATAACGAAGGCTAACCAATGATAAAAGTAAAAGTCATTCTTCTGTACTGTTGAATAACACCGTATGTGATATGCAAAAGGTTAAAGTCCTATTCCCTACTGAAAATATCCTCCCTTAGAAGTAGTTGGGTCAATTTTAGCTTTTATTACAATGGCAATTATCCCACAGATTGGATTATCTATGTTGTTGAAATTGCATGATATTTCCCCCCAAATTTCACTGTCAAATCCAGTGATCATGAAGAGCTATTCTAATATGGGTGGTCCTTTACAACTGTTCCCATTGAATTACATTGCGTATGTCCAATATCTGTTCTCTGAACACCGTAGCCTGCTGCAAGAAGTATGGCATGCTCAGCTGCTACTATTTAAAGGGTAACAGCAGCTGTACAAAGTCAGACATTCATTATGTTGTAGGTTGTATTGAACTGGAGAAAATCTCAGTTGGAACGTATTCACTTTTTTAATGTAGTAGAGGACACACATACTCCAAAATGAGCAGTGAATGGTACGTTGCTTTGTGCTATTCCAGAGCATACTCTTCTCAGAATACTGTGTCTGTTATTCTGTTACAATTGATCATATCTTCTTACAAAGGATGATGATAGCCATATAACCTTTACAGTTTTCTATACTTGAGCAGGTAGATGGAAGGACATTTGCATTGCATTGTCAGATATATGGTATTTGTTATCAATACTGTATATCTGAGCCCTCTGGGAGAGCAGCGGAAACAACCTGCACCGTGGTCATCTCTGAGGCTGAAGTACGCAGGTGTTTCCAATGAGTGGACAGTCGCAAGGTTGCGGGACCAGATGGCATCCCAGGGCGGGTACTCAGGACGTGTGCGGCACAACTTGCAGGTGTGTTTACAGACATTTTTAATCTCTCCCTCTCCCAGTGTAGATTGCCCTCCTGCTTCAAAACATCCCCCATTGTTCCTGTACCTAAAAACCCCAAGGCAACATATCTGAATGACTGGCGTCCTGTCGCACTTACCTCAATAATAGGCAAATACTTTGAGACACTGGTCAAGGACTACATCTGTAGCTTGCTATCACCCATACTGGACCCCCTACAATTCGCCTACCGACACAACCAATCAACAGATGACGCAATAGCACAGCTCTACACGCCATCCTTACACATCTGGAGAAAAAATATGCTTATGTGAGAATGCTGTTCTTGGACTACAGTTCAGCATTCAACACCATAATTCCCTCAAGGCTTGACCAGAAGCTCAGAGAGCGCGGCCTTGACCCTGCCTTGTGTAACTGGATCTTGGACTTCCTGTCAGATCGCCGGCAGGTGGTAAGAGTGGGCTCCCTCACCTCTGCCCCTCAGGTGCCCCTCAAGGCTGTACCCTAAGCCCCCTCCTTTATTCCCTGTACACCCATGACTGTGTCGCAACCCACAGCTCCAATCTATTAATTAAATTTCTAATGACACTACATTGATTGGCCTAATCTCAAATAATAATGAGGCAGCCTACAGCTAATAAGTCATCACCCTGACACAGTGGTGTCAAGAAAGCAACCTCTTCCTCAATGTCGCCAGAACAAAGGAGCTGGTTGTGGATTACAGGAGAAATGGAGACAGGCTAACCCCTATTGATATCAATGGATCTGGGGTTGAGAGGGTGACCAGCTTTAAGTTCCTTGGCATCCACATCACCAAGGATCTCACATGGTCTGTACATACTGGCTGTGTGGTGAAAAAGGTACAACAGCACCTCTTTCACCTCAGACGGTTGAGGAAGTTTGGTATGGACCCCCAAATCCTAAGAACTTTCCACAGTGGCACAATTGAGAGCATCCTGACTGGCTGCATCACTGCCTGGTATGGGAACTGTACTTCCCTCAATCACAGGACTCTGCAGAGAGTGGTGTGGACAGCCCAGTGCATCTGTAGATGTGAACTTCCTACTATTCAGGACACTTACAAAGACAGGCGTGTAATAAGGTCCCAAAGGATCATTGGGGACCCGAGTCACCCCAACGATAAACTGTTCCAGCTGCTACTATCCGGGAAACGGTACCGCAGCATAAAAACTAGAACTACCAGGCTCCGGAACAACTTCTTCCACCAGGCCATCAGACTGATTAATTCATGCTGACACAAGTGTATTTCTATGTTATATTGACTGTCCTGTTGTACATACTATTTATTACAAATTAGTATAAATTCCACATTGCACAATTAGATGGAGACATAACTTAAAGATTTTTACTCCTCATGTACTGTATGTGAAGGATGTAAGTAATAAAGTCAATTCAATTTAATTCAATCAGAAGAAAAATAGCAAATTTTCATTTTTAGTTGCATGAGATCCGGTAAGATGGCTGAACTCTTGGACACGGCAGCCTCCCCGGGCCAACCAAAGGTGCTTTTGTCTTCTTCAGACATTTTTTTGTCATTACAGGACAAGCTGGACATTAAGAACTTCAAGCACTGCAGTCTGCACCATCGGCGAGTTGCTTGTTGGTGGAGGAGCTGGACTCGGTGCTGCCTACTACAGAGGGGCATCGAAGTTGGTACCAGGAGGTAGCCTGAAGTCTAACAGCGAGTGATTGCCTTGGATATTTTTCTTGCAATTGCAAGACCCTGTTGGATATTAGTAATGTAAAATACTACTAATCCAGTTTTCTGGTTTATTGGTCAGGCCGATGGTGAGGGAGCTGTGTGGCCTTGGTGGTAGCCTCATCCCACAGGCTCACCTGCTGCAGCCACCCAGAAGGGGAGACGCTGGAGATGGTGGGGCACAGTGTCCATGCTGGTTTGAGGGCTGGCCCCTCCCACCGGTGCCCGCTCCAGTGTTCACTCAGTGGAAGACAAGCTGGATTGCGTGCGTGCGTGCGCACGTGCTCGTCTGTGGACCACTGAGGGCCTGTTCTTGCCAACCACACCCATACACAGTCAATTTACAGGTCATGTCACTCAGGGGCTTGGGTAATTATTTCTTTGTATCTCTGTATGTTTACGGCTAGCTTATATATGCTGTATGTGCCTTGTGCTACTTATAACTGTTGGTACTGTGTTTTGCAAGTTGGTATGGAGGAACACTGTTTCATTTGACTGTATTCATGGTATTCATGTATTGTTGATTTGATAATTGAACTTGAACTATCAACTCAACAATACCTGAGCTTTCAGGGAAGTTTTGGAAAAGTGCAGGGATAATGCTTCTCTTTTCTATACTTTCCTTCTTGTTCTCAGCTTTGGTTCCCGACAGATGGAATATCTATGAATTCTGATGTCAGATCTCACCCACAGCCCTCAGCCTGTGAGAAACACAGAAGGGTGGCCTTCCATAAGTGACAGTTTATTCAGGAGTTCACAATGCCTTAGGCCTTATGTACCAATGAATATTGCTGGCTCTGAAACAAATGTTCTTTGGCCCACCAAGTGCAGACACTTAGCAGGCCCAAACAAGCAATATTCAACTTCTTGGAAGGCTATACGCATGCCTTTCCTCAACACAGCTGGTATTCGAGTGAGAAATCTCATACCAGAGCTGCACAGCCTCCAGCTCTTCAGCCAGACCCTCCCATTTGGTAAAACTAGTTTATTTTGGGGGACAGGAGCCTGAAGAGCCACACTCAGTGATTTAGGAAGTTTCTTTCCTTCTGCCATTAGATTCATGAATAGCCCATGATCCTATGAAAAATACCTCATCAAACCTTTCCAAAATTTATTTATTTTTGTAATGAATGGTAATTTTTACGTCTTTGCATTGTACCGCTGCTGCAAAACATCTTTCACCATATAAATCAGTGATAATAAAACTGAACTTAAGCCTAATCAATTTGACTTTAATATAGATTTTAGAAGTACTAGATCAAGTGATTAATTAAGTGCCTTTGCTTTGAAAACACATGCACTATTATCTGTTTAAGGACAAATTTATCTTGGTTGATATTTGAGTCTCCACTAATTACTACAGCCTAATATTTGACTTTTCACCTTGTCTTTCTGGTACCTTCTGGTAGAGATTTCTTCAGAGGTAACACCCAGTCCTTCCAAATGTGTTTTTTCAACTCCTGTGGTACTTTTCCTGTGATAACTCTATCTACTCAATCTTACTCTGTCATCATTCAAAGCTCAACAGCCTTTAGGATCTTGTGAGAGTAAAGTGGGCTGGAGAGAAGTCTTTTGATTTAGAGCTCATTATTTATTTTTGGTGGGTCAGTGACTGAAATAACCTAAAACTCATGCTCCAGTTTTCATATGAGCAGATGAACTAACCTCAGTTTCTGAGGAGATCAGATTTGTTCAATTGCATACAAACAAATCTGAACTGCAATTGACCTCCTAGCTTATCCAACATTACACTTATAGCTGGCAAAGTTAATTACTTTCCTGAGGGTGTTTATGATCTCCTTTCTGCTACATGAATCCTTTTTATTTAAAGCCTATAACCAGTGGAAACGGTGAGGGCTTTCTCACAGAAAACTGGGCTTTCTGAAGATTTTAAAGAGGAAGTACTATAACTCTCAAAATTAGCTACTGGAAGTTGTGACAGTTGGCCAGATCCACTAAAGGCCTATTCCTGACCTCACCTGCCCAGTATTGCTTTGTAAAAATGATGTTAATATGAATGATGAACACTATTTGATGTCACTACATGTAACCATTGACTTTCACGTCCAGGCACATCTCACACATGGAGGACATAGGATCAGAAATAATCCAAAAAGGCACAATTGACACAATAGATATCCAATCACTGTGATCAAGATTGTAGCACACTTCAATGCACAAAAATGTTACGCTTCAAGATTGAATTTCTATCTCAATGTGTAGGCAAAAAAAACATCAGAAATTACATGTGCAGGTGATATTAAACCTGATTCTGATTCTGAAATGATTTTGACTATGATATACACAGCACTAACTTATGGGTACAGAACAGGTGGAAGCAGTTGCTTGCCATCTATCAATAAACCAGTCAAGTAATAAAGACCAAATTAATGATCGGATCTTACTTCAAATATTGATAATGTCATCCAACATTCATAAAGCTCAGGCAAATTGTTGATAATCAGATTCAGGGCTGTTGATTTCCAACAGCGGTACATTGCAATACATAATAATAAAAACATAAATTACCATAAGAAATATTAAAAATTAAATAAGTAGAGCAAAAAGAGGAAAAAAGTGGTGTGGTAGTGTTAAGATGCACCGATGTTGATCGACAGCAAGGAGGAGCTGTTATTTCTGATCCACACAGACTGTAGTCTCCTAATGAGGAAGTTAAGGATCTATTTGCAGAGACCTGGATCTTGAAGCTTGTTGATTAGAACTGAGGGTATGACTATGTTGAATGCTGTGCTCTGGACAATACACAGCAGCTGGACGTAGGTATTGCCATTGTCCAGGTGATCCAAGGCCAAGTGGAGAACCAATGAGATTGCATCTGTTTAGAACTATTGTGACGAAAGGCAAATTGCACAGGTCCCCAGGTCCTTGCTTAGGCAGGAGTTGGTTCTAGCCATGATCAACCTCTCGAAGCACTTCATCACAGTAGATATGAGTGCCACTGGGTGATAGCCGTTGAGGTCGCTAACCCTACTCTTCTTTAGCACTGGTATGATGATTGTCACCTTTTGAAGTGGATGGAAGCAGTCAGTGAAAGACTGAAGATGCCCTTGAACGGTCCCACCAATTGGTTGCCACAGGTTTTCAGAGCCATGCCAGGTACACCATCAGGACCTGGCACCTTGCAAGGGTTCACCCTCTTAAAAGATCACAGGGTCACCAGATGCTGAAGGGATTCGTACAGATGTAGGCTTATTCTCCCTTTCAAAGTGTGCATAAAAAGCATTGAGCTTATCTGGAAATGAAGAATCACAGCTATTCATGATGTTAGGTTTTGCATTGTAGGCAGTAAACCCTGCCAACCCTGCCACAGCTGACATGCATCCAATTTTTGACTCTAACCTCAATTGGAATTGTTTTCTTGCTCTTAAAACTGTCTACTATACGTTGTACCTAATGTTCTTGAATAGTTCTGGATTGCTGGTCTTGAATACCACAGATCTAGCCCTCAGTAGACTAAAAATCTCCTGGTTCATCCATGGGGTTTTTTTTTGGGTATGTCTGCTATGTCCTCAAAACCACACACTCATTCGTACAGGTCTTGATGAAGTCAGTGACAACTGTGATGTGTTCATTTAGACTCAAAGATGAATCCCTGAATATTGTCCAGTCCACCAACTCAAAGCAGTCCTGTAAGTGCTCTTCCGCCTTTCTTGACATACCTCATGACTGGTGCTGCGGTCTTTAGTCTCTGTCTAAACACTGGAAGTGCGATTACAGCCAAGTGATTAGACATGCCACAACGTAAGCGTGAATTGGCATAGTAAGTGTTCTTATTGATGATATAACAGTGTATGTTGGCTCTGATTCCATTGGTGATATGTTGGTGGCAGTTGTTCAGAGACTATCATCTTAGATGATAAACTTAAGTCTTAGATGATCATCTTAGAAATAAACTTCTAAATTACCCGAACCATTGGAAAGATTTCATCCACAGAGGAGTAGCATTGGCTAAGAGGTGCGATAGCAATCATCAAAATTAGAAATCATCTAGATTCATTCATAAAAGCTTATGTTGCAAAGAGAATCATAAACACCAGAAATAAGAAATAAAAATACAAAATGCTTAAATGTATTTTAATATGTAAAATTAACTTTGTTTAACTGTAATTTAATCATCTGTAATTAATAACTTAGAATTTAGATCAATAACTATTTTCATCAAAATACTAATGTGTTGACTGCTATCTGAACATTTTCAAATTTTGTCATTTTGAATGACAACTCACATGATGTCAGCAGTGCTTTAGAATTTTATATTAAAACAGTTGTAACACTGGAAGCATTGTATTACTCTTATAATTAATCAATAATGCTACCCTTGTTTAGTAGAAGAAAATAGCTCAGTAAGATTCAGAAAATTAATTGAAAAGGGTGGTGCCATCTGTATAAAAGGCCATGTTCTTGTAAGGAAGAATTTAATAAAGTGCTCTTTGTACTGAGGCAAAATCTTAACAGTTTGATTTGGTTAATATCAATATTTGACAGTTCAGTGTATGCACCTGATTCCTTCAAGGGAGGTTATTTATAAAAACACTTTCAACACTACATCTTCTTTCTATGCTTTTCTTTTTAACGTAGCTTATTATTTTTTTTTATTATTTCAAAATATACTTTATTCAAATGTAAAATTATATACAATAAAGCATTCAATGACTCTGAATCCTTTACATACATTTCCTTTATGGTCTCTAGCTATCCATACTTTTGGCCACCCACGTGGCACCCTATTGGTTCACCTTACCACACCATTGTTGAGGGGTATACTCCCTGCCACCTGACCCCTCCCACTCCCACGGGAGGTGAACCCTAAAATGTGGTCCTTCCCCACCGGGCCCTTGCGGTGGCTGCACCAAGTTTCAGCGCGTCCCTCAGCACGTACTCCTGCAGCCAAGAATGTGCCAGTCTGCCACGGACGTCTCCATGTGCTGGAAGGTCATCAAGTTTCAGGCCGACCAAAGAGCGTCTTTCACCGAGCTGATGATCTGCCAGCAGCACCGGATGTTGGTCTCCGTGTGCGTCCCCGGGAACAGCCCGTAGATCAGAGAGTCCTCTGTTACGCAGCTGCTGGGGATGAAACGTGACACTAGCCCGTCCATCCTGCTCCACACCTTCTCTGCGAACTGACAGTGTGCGAAGAGGTTGGTCACTGACTCCTCCTCACTGCAGTGCTCCCGTGGGCAGCAGGGTGTGGAGACGACGTTCCAGGCATACAGGAGGGATCTGACTGGGAGGGCCCCTCTCACCGCCAGCCAGGCGAGGTCCTGGTTCCTGTTGGCGAGGTCTGGCGATGAGGCATTTTGTCAGATGAACTGGACGGTCTATCAGGGAAACACCCCACTGTGTCCATCACGTCCTTCCCCTGCAGTGCCTGCAGGACATTATGTGCCGACCACTGCCTGATGGTCCTGTGGTCAAAGGTGTTCTCCTGGAAGAACTTTTCTACGAAGGACAGGTATGGCAGCAACGACCAGTTGACTGGGGCGTTGCGCGGGAGTCGGGTCAGACCCATCCTTCGCAGCCAGGGCGACAGGTAGAACCTGGGCACATAGTGGTACTTGGTGCCCACATATTTGGGTTCTACACACAACCTGATGCAGTCACATACGAAGCTGGCCATCAGGGTGAGGGCGACATTGGGGACATTCTTGCCCCCATTGTCCAGGGACTTGTGCATGACGGTCCATCTGACCGGCTCCATGTTGGATCTCCAGACGAATCTGAAGACAGCCCGGGTGATTTCCGAGCTGTAGGAGTGGGGGACAGGCCACACTTGCGCCAAGTACAGCAGCCCTGAGAGCACCTCACACCTGATGACCAGGTTCTTGTCGGTTATCGATAGGGAGCGCCCTCCCCACAGTCCCAGTTTCTGTTTCACCTTGGCAGTCCACTCCTGCCAGTTCTTGTTGCACGCCTCGGCCCCTCTGAACCAGATCCCCAACATCTTCACATGATCAGACCTGATGGTGAAGGGGACACTGGATCGGTTGGGCCAATTGCCGAAGAGCATGGCTTCGCTCTTCGTGCGGTTGACCCTGGCCCCCGACGCTAGCTCAAACTGTTCGCGGATGCTGATCAGCCTGCGGACTGACCTCGGATCAGAGCAGAAGACGGTGACATTGTCCATGTACAGGAAGGTTTTCACTTGGGTCCCTCCACTGCCTGGCAGCGTCACCCCTCTTATGCCCTCATCCCTCCTGAAGGTTTCGGCAAAGGGTTCTATACAGCAGACAAACAAGACAGGGGAGGGAGGGCAGCCCTGCCTGACTCCAGACCTGATGGGGAAGCTGTCTGTTTCCCACTCATTGACCTGGACTGCACTACAGATGTCTGTGCAGAGCAGTCTGATCCAGTTCCAGATTCCCTCCCCGTTATTTACTTAACCCCATGTAGGCTTACTGTAAGGGACCTGAAGCTCAAGACCCAGCATTCAGATTTTAGTATTTTAGGCAAGAGTGATACACATTTGGGTTGATTGAACATAACAGATGGGGAAATCTTTAATGTCATTTGTGATAACTTTTGTTTAATTAACTACACACTTTATTATTCATTACTTAAATTCCAAAATATATGTTGAAATAAAACAAAGTAATTGCTTGGTATTAAATAAAAGATGGTTTATTCAGAAATAAATACAGATTCAGATAACAAAGACACATTACACTTCTGTTCAGAAATGATTCTGTTTGAAATCTGAACAGAGTTAATTCTTTGCAATACTACAGACAGAGCTTGGATTGTGGAAAATTAATTGGGCCTATGCTAAGTACTGGTGCTTCTTAACGATAATAATTATACTAAACTGGAGAGTACTATTACCTCATTCCATTATTAGTGGACTGATTCACTTTTGTATTGAAAAACTCTGTGAAAGGCCTTAACATGGAACTATTATGAGGTAAAAACAATAAACAATCTGTTAAATTAAGAATTAGGAATGACTGTGTAATAGATACCTAACTTAAATACCTGAATACAGCTGTTTTCGTGCCCTCTCTTCCTGTTGTCTAAACCATTGTTTCTTCCTATTAGTTGTTCTCACGTGAATTGTGATTTTGCTTTTGCTTCAGCTGCTTTCTTTCCTCTAAGATGGGCTCCCACAAACTCAAGTTCATTCAAAGTTTGTGATGCATCACTACCTCTGCTGGTGTGAGCCGTGTAGTAGAATGTGGCGTTATATGATATTTGAATGGAAGGTTAACAAAGCAACGACTCATGGTTGAACTTGGACAAGTTGTGAAAACTTGTCTTTCAAGGCTTTCTTCTGCTGCCCTGTAAGAGGCTGGATGGTATAGGGAAGCATTAATGCTGTAATAAAATAGGCCAAAGTCAGCATGGTTTTCTAAAGGGGAAATCTTGTCTGACAAACCTGTTGGAATTTTTTGCAGAAACAACAGGCAGAGTAGACAAAGGAGAGTGAGAGGATGTTGTTTATTCAGATTTTCAGAAGGCCTTGGACAAGATGCTGCAGAGAGAGCAGAGCACCCCTGTGGCCATTCCCATCAACAAGAAGTATACCGTTTTGGATACTGTTGGTGGGGATGACCTACCAGGAACAAGTTGCAGTGGTCCTGTCTCTGGCACTGAGGTTGGACCCTCGACTCAGAAGGGGAAGAGGGAAGAGAGGACAGCAGTAGTGATAGGGGATTCTATAGTCAGGGGGGCAGGAAGGAGATTTTGTGGGGGAGATCAGGAGTCTCGGATGGTATGTTGCCTCCCTGGTGCCAGGGTCCGGGACATCTCAGATCGGGTGCAGTTTATTCTCGAGAGGGAGGACAAGAATCCAGATGTTGTGGTCCATGTAGGGACCAATGACATGGGTAGGAGGAGTGAGGGGGTCCTGCATAGTGAGTTCAGGGAGTTAGGTGCGAAGCTGAAGGGCAGGACCTCCAGGGTAACAATCTCAGGATTGCTACCTGTGCCACGTGCGAGTGAGGCAAGGAACAGAAGGATTATACAGATCAATACGTGGCTGAGAGGATGGTGCAGGAGGGAGGGCTTCAGGTTTTTAGATAATTGGGCTTTGTTCCAGGGAAGGTGGGATCTGTTCCGACGGGACCGTTTACACCTGAACTGGAGGGGTACTAACATTCTTGCAGGAAAGTTTGCTAGTGCTGCTTGGGGGGGTTTAAACTAAATTTGCAGGGGGCAGGGATCCAGAATGTGAGAGAGGATAGCGAGATGAAGTATAAAGGACAGGTGGGAACTACACAGTTCCAGAATATTAAGTGTGAAGTAGAGAAAGGTGAGGCGGAACGAGTGATAAGGAGGATACATGTGCAGAGAGATGGTCTGACGGAGCATGGAGTTAAATGTGCAGAAAGAGTAAGTAAATTTAAGAAGGACAACAAATTTCAAGGGGCGTATAGCCCGGTGAGAGTCCGGGGAGCTGGGTTATGCACAATAGGCAGTGATTTAAACAGAGAGAGGAGAAATGGGTTAAAAATTCTATATCTGAATGCACGAAGTGTCAGAAATAAGGCGGATGAGCTTGAAGCTCAGGTGCGAATGGGTAACTATGATGTTGTTGGGATAAGGGAGACATGGCTGCAAGGGGATCAGACCTGAGAATTGAATGTACAAGGGTATACATGCTATTGAAGGGACAGAAAGGTGGGCAGAGGGGGTGGGGTGGCCCTGTTGGTGAGGAATGAGATTCAGTCCCTTGCAAGGGGGGACATAGAATCAGGAGAAGTAGAGTCAGTGTGGATAGAATTGAGGAACAGTAAGGGCAAAAAGACCCTAATAGGTGTTATCTGCAGACCCCCAAACAGTAGCATGGATATTGGGTGCAAGTTGAATAGGGAGTTAACAATGGCATGTGGCAAAGAAAATGTTGCAGTAGTTATGGGGGATTTCAACATGCAGGTGAACTGGGAAAATCAGGTTGGTACTGGACCCCAGGATAGGGAGTTTGTAGAGTGCCTACGGGATGCATTTTTGGAGCAGCTTGTACGAGACCCGACCAGGGATAAGGCTATTCTGGATTTAGTGTTGTGCAATGAACAGGATTTGATAAGTGATCTTGAAGTAAAGGAGCCATTAGGAGGTAGTGGCCATAATATGATAAGTTTTTATCTGCAAGTTGAGAGGGATAAGGGCAGATCAGTTGAACAAAGGAGACTGTGGAGCCATGAGGGAGGAGCTGGCTAAAGTTGACTGGTCGGATATCCTAGCAGAAAAGACAGTGGAACAGCAATTCTTGGGAATAATGCACAAGGTGCAAAATCAGTCCATCCCCTGGAGAAGGAAGGATTCAAAGGGGGGAAAGTGGCCACAGTGGTTGACAAAGGAAGTCAGAGATAGCATAGCATTAAAAAAGAAGTATAACAGAGCTAAGGTGAGTGGGAAGACGGCTGAGTGGGAAGACGGCTGATTGGGAAATTTTTAAGGAGCAACAGAACTTAACTAAAAAGGCAATACGGGGAGAAAAAATGAGGTATGAACGCAAGCTAGCTAGGAATATAAAGGAGGATAGCAAAAGCTTTTTAGGTATGTGAAGAGAAGGAAGATAGTTAAGAACAATGTTGGGCCCTTGAAGAATGAATTGGGAGAAATTGTTATGGGAAACAGAGAAATGGCAGAGGAATTTAATAAGTACTTTGGATCTGTCTTCGCTAGGGAAGACACAAGCAATCTCCCAGATGTATGGATGGGCCAAGGACATAGGGTAACAGAGAAACTGAAACAGATTGACATTAGGAAGGAAACGGTGATGAGTAGACTGATGGGACTGAAGGCTAACAAATCCCCAGGTCCAGATGGTCTGCATCCTAGGGTACTTAAAGGAGGTGACTCTGGAAATTGCGGATGCATTGGCGATCATAAGACCATAAGACAAAGGAGCAGTAGTAGGCCATTCGGCCCATCGAGTCTACTCCACCATTTTATCATGAGCTGATCTATTCTCCTATTTAGTCCCACTCCCCTGCCTTATCACCATAACCTTTGATGCCTGGCTACTCAGATACCTATCAATCTCTGCCTTAAAGACACCCAATGACTTGGCATCCACTGCTGCCCGTGGCAACAAATTCCATAGATTCACCACCCTCTGACTAAAAAAATTTCTTCGCATTTCTGTTCTGAATGGGTGCCCTTCAATCCTTAAGTCATGCCCTCCCCCATCATGGGAAACAACTTTGCCACATCCACTCTCTCCATGCCTTTTAACATTCGAAATGTTTCTATGAGGTCTCCCCTCATTCTTCTAAACTCCAAGGAATACAGTCCAAGAGTGGACAAACGTTCCTCATATGTTAACCCTCTCATTCCCGGAATCATTCTAGTGAATCTTCTCTGTACCCTCTCCAACGTCAGCACATCCTTTCTTAAATAAGGAGACCAAAACTGCCCACAGTACTCCAAGTGAGTTCTCACCAGTGCCTTATAGAGCCTCAACATCACATCCCTGCTCCTATACTCTATTCCTCTAGAAATGAATGCCAACATTGCATTCGCCTTCTTCACTACTGACTCAAGCTGGAGATTAACTTTAAGGGGACTTTAATTAACTTTAACTTTAATCTGTACGAGGACTCCCAAGTCCCGTTGCATCTCAGAACTTTGAATTCTTTCCCTATTTAAGTAATAGTCTGCCCGTTTATTTTTTCTGCCAAAGTGCATAACCATACACTTTCCAACATTGTACTTCATTTGCCACTTCTCTGCCCATTCTTCCAATCTATCCAAGTCTCTCTGCAGACTCTCCATTTCCCCAGCACTACCGGCCCCTCTATCTATCTTCATATCGTCAGGAAACTTAGGCACAAAGCCATCTATTCCATAATCCAAATCGTTGATGTACAATGTAAAAAGAAGCGGCCCCAACACTGATCCCTGTGGAACACCACTGGTAACCGGCAGCCAACCAGAATAGGATCCCTTTATTCCCACTCTCTGTTTCCTGCCAATCAGCCAACGTTCTATCCACGTATGTAACTTTCCCGTAATTCCATGGGCTCTTATCTTGTTAAGTAGCCTCATGTGTGGCACCTTGTCAAAGGCCTTCTGAAAATCCAAATATACAACATCCACTGCATCTCCCTTGTCTAGCCTACTGGTAATTTCCTCAAAAAAATGTAATAGGTTTGTCAGGCAGGATTTTCCTTTGAGGAATCCATGCTGAGTTCTGCCTATCTTGTCATATGCCTCCAGGTACTCTGTAACCTCATCCTTGACAATCGACTGCAACAACTTCCAAAACACCGATGTCAGGCGAAAAGGTCTATAATTTCCTTTATGCTTCCTTGCTCCCTTCTTAAATAGCGGAGTGACATTTACAATCTTCCAGTCTTCCAGAACCATGCCAGAACCTATCGACTTTTGAAAGATCATCGCTAATGCCTCCGCAATCTCCACAGCTACTTCCTTCAGAACACGAGGGTGCATTCCATCTGGTCCAGGAGATTTATCTACCTTTAGCCTATTCAGCTTCCTGAGTACTTTCTCTGTCGTAATTGTGACTGTGCACACTTCTCTTCCCTGCCACCCTTGAGTGTCCGGTATACTGCTGATGTCCTCCTCAGTGAAGACTGATGCAAAATACTCGTTCAGTTCCTCTGCCATCTCCTTATCTCCCATTACAATTTCTCCAGCATCATTTTCTATCGGTCCTTAGATTCAGTATCAGTTCCTGAGGATTGGCGAATGGCTAATGTTATTCCACTTTTTAAGAAAGGAGGGAGGGAGAAAACAGAGAACTATCGCCCTGTTAGCCTAACATCAGTAGTGGGGAAGATGCTAGAGTCCATTATTAAAGATGAAATAGCGGCATATCTTGATAGCAGTGACAGGATTGGGCCGAGCCAGCATGGATTTACCAAGGGCAAATCATGCTTGACTAATCTATTGGAGTTTTTCGAGGATGTAACCAGGAAGATAGATGCGGGAGATCCAGTGGATGTGGTGTACCTTGACTTTCAGGAGGCATTTGATAAGGTACCATATAGGAGATTGGTGGGTAAAATCAGAGCTCATGGCATTGGGGGGAGGATATTGACATGGATAGAAAACTGGTTGGCAGATAGAAAGCAAAGGGTAGCAGTGAATGGGTGTTTCTCGGAATGGCAGGTGGTGACTAGTGGGGTGCCACAGGGCTCGGTATTGGGACCACAGCTGTTTACGATTTACGTCAATGATTTAGAGGAAGGCATTGTGAATAACATCAGCAAGTTTGCTGATGATACTAAGCTGGGTGGTAGTGTGACATGTGATGAGGATGTTAGGAGAA
Source organism: Mobula birostris (assembly GCF_030028105.1). Taxonomy (NCBI): domain Eukaryota; kingdom Metazoa; phylum Chordata; class Chondrichthyes; order Myliobatiformes; family Myliobatidae; genus Mobula; species Mobula birostris. The sequence goes on along the minus strand of NC_092373.1, from coordinate 44,769,702 downwards.
TTCAAGGTGACTTGGATAGGCTGGGTGAGTGGGCAGAAATTTGGCAGATGGCGTTTAATGTGAATAAGTGTGAGGTTATTCACTTTGGGAGCAAAAACAGGAAGGCAGATTATTATCTGAACGGCGTGGAGTTAGGTAAGGTAGAAATACAAAGAGATCTAGGAGTGCTTATTCATCAGTCTCTGAAGGTGAATGAGCAAGTGCAGCAGGCAGTGAAGAAGGCTAATGGAATGTTGGCCTTTATTACAAAGGGAATTGAGTACAAGAGCAAGGAAATCCTTTTGCATTTGTACAGGGCCCTGGTGTATTGTGTGCAGTTTTGGTCTCCAGGGTTAAGGAAGAACATCCTGGCTGTGGAGGAGGTGCAGCGTAGGTTCACTAGGTTAATTCCTGGGATGTCCGGACTGTCTTACGCAGAGAGGTTAGAGAGACTGGGCTTGTACACGCTGGAATTAAGGAGATTGAGGGGGGGATCTCATTGAGACATATTAGATTATTAAGGGATTGGACAAGATAGAGGCAGGAAATATGTTCCAGATGCTGGGAGAGTCCAGTACCAGAGGGCATGGTTTAAGAATAAGGGGTAGGTCATTTAGGACAGAGTTAAGGAGGAACTTCTTCTCCCAGAGAGTTGTGGAGGTGTGGAACGCGCTGCCTCAGAAGGCAGTGGAGGCCAATTCTCTGGATGCTTTCAAGAAGGAGCTAGATAGGTATCTTATGGATAGGGGAATCAAGGGTTATGGGGACAAGGCAGGAACTGGGTATTGATAGTAGATGATCAGCCATGATCTCAGAATGGCGGTGCAGGCTCGAAGGGCCGAATGGTCTACTTCTGCACCCATTGTCTATTGTCTGAGGTGCTTAACAAGATAAGAGCCCATGGTATTACAGGAAAGATACCATCATGGGTAGATTGACAGGAGCCAAAGAATGGGAATAAAGGGGGCCTTTTCTGGTTGGCTGCTGGTGGCTAGTGGTGTTCTGAAGGAAGTAATAGTTGTATTCGAATAATAGGCACCATCTCTATAGTCCAGCAGTGAAGATGTTGATGCCTCACTGTAAAATAATCTATGTATGGCAGGTGCTGAACAAGATTCCTCAGCATTTTTCATAGCCATTTGTATTAATTTTGCAAGCAAACCTAAGATTATGCATATGTAACAATGTGGACTAAATACATTCTTTCATTAAGCCACACACAAATCCACCTCGGAGATCATCATTTAAGAATTCACCAAACATTTAAAATCTCTGCAAAAATATGGACTGCAAAAAGATCTTCGATTTTTCAAGCCCAACTTGGACCTTGCTGCTATTATAAGTGGCTGTGAATTAAAATCAGACTTGTATTTCTACACAAGTTCTGTGAAGGTGATTCTTTGGCTTGCTGTGGGGTTATCAGATTAATAGATTTCAAAGCCAATGTCTATCAGTAGGCAGCATGTACTTTCCTGCAGTAATTTTCATTCCCTGTGTATTTGCAATTTGATCTCTTACTTCCAGCGCGTTATTAGCAGTAAAGAATAATTGCATTCTATATATGTTGAATCATGAAAGGAATGTGGCCATGCAGCCAGTAAGCTCTTGGACAGGCTTCACTCGCTTCAGCGCTCTGAACTCACTTTCAGACATTCCGCAGTTCACGTTCCATGTGTTTTTGTTTACTTTTTTTTACTCTCTATGTGGCTTGATCGAGGTGTCAAGGCCGAGAGCAGTGTTCAGCTCACTACTCCACGAGATTTATTCGCTTTAGCACTGAACTGACTCTGCAGCTGTGGCCTGCAACTATCAGCACTCACCTCTGTGCTGAACTGTCCCCGTAGCTATGGCCTTCAGCCACCAGGTTCCTGGACCGGCTTCACTCGCATCAGCGCTGAACTGTCTCTGTGGCCCTGGACTTGCTTTCGGGGACTCTGCAGTTGATGTTCTATGTGTTACTTGTGTACTTTTTTAATGTTGCACAATTTGTTTTTTTCTTGCACATTGGGTGTTTGATGGTCTTTGTTGTGTGGGTTTTATAAATGGGTCCTATTGTGTTTCTTTGTTTTGAGGCTGCCTGCAAGAAGATGAATGTCAAAGTTGTATACAGTATACATAAAGAACTTTGATAATAATTGTACTTTGACCTTTGAACTTTTCTCTTAGGCGTGAAGGAGGATGAGTGGTAACTTGATAAAGGTATATATATATATTAGATGTTAAAAGTCATTAATAGAGCGGACAGCCAAGGACTTTCCCCAGGCCAAAAACGACTAATATGAGAGGATGTAATTTTAAGGTGTTTTGAGGAAAGTATAGAGCGGATATCTGAGGTAGGATTTTTACACAGAGAATGGTGGATGGATGGAATGCACTGTCAGGAGTGGTTGTAGAGGTAGATACATTAGGGACAGTTAAGAGGTAGGCACATGGATGAAATAAAAATGGAGGGCTATGTTGGAGGGAAGGTTGAGATTGATCTTGGAGTAGGTTATAAGGTCAGCACAACATTATGGGCCGAAGGGCCGCTATCGTAGTATATTGTTCTATGTTCTAGTTGATGACAACAATATGTCACATATACATGACCTATTTACAACTTTATCTTATTGGAGTGTTTCAGTTAATTATACCACAGTTCCTGCTGCCTGCCCAAATTATGTAGAGACACAAGAGGCTACAAGTGCTGAACTTGAAGTGAAATAGAAACTGCTGGACAAACTCAATGTGTCAGGCAGCATCTCTGGAGGCAAAAGGATGTTCAGAGTTTCGATCGAGATCCTGAGTCACGACTCTACGCTAGCGCCCTGTATGGGTAAATGAAGAGCCTGATGACTTTTACCCTTTCCCAAAATGTAGTGTTTCGAGAATGCCATTCTCATCTAGGATCCTTCAGAAGCCTCTCTGTAGCAACCATGAGTGAGATTTTTAAAGAACTCTGCATTTAGAATGAGAATGAGACTTCCAACCTGCCTGAGGAGCCAATTATTCTCCACAAAGCATTTACCCGAGACAGATACCAAGATTTGATGACTGTTCTTGTGCAGAACACCCTAAAGGTTAACTTGCAGGTTGAGTCTGAGGTGAGGTAGGAAAGTGAAATTCATTTCAAGAGGTCTAGAATATAAGAAAAGGGGTGTGATGCTGAGGCTTTATAAGGCATTGGTGAGGCCTCACCCTGAGTATTGTGAACAGTTTTGGAATCCTTGTCTAAGAAGAGTTGTGCTGGCATTGGAGAGGGTTCAGAAGAGGTTCACAAGGATGATTCAGGAATGAAGGGGATTATCATACAAGAAACGTTTGAGGGCTCTGGGTCAGTACTCGCTGGAATTTAGAAGGATGAGAGGGGATCTCATTGAAACCTTTAAAAGGTTGAAAGGCTTAGACAAAGTAGATGTGGAAAGGATGTTTCCCATGGTGGAAGAGTCTAGAGCAAGAGAACACAGCCTCAGGATAGAGAGGCGTCCATTAAAAACTGATGAAATTTCCTTAGCCCATGAGTGGTGAACTTGTGGAATTTGTTATCACAGGCAGCTTTGGAAGCCAGGTCGTTGGTGTATTTAAGGCGAAGATTAATAGGTTCTTGATTGGACCTGGCATCAGAGTTATGGGGAGAAGGCCGGGGAGTGGGGTTGAGGAGGGGGAAAAGGATCAGCCATGATTGAATGGCAGAGCAGATATGATGGGTCAAATGGCCTAATTCTGCTCCTATGTCTTTAGATTCACAGGAATGTCAGCTGGCTGTGAAAGCAGAACAGATAGTACTAGCTTTTTCATTTAAATATCACAGGCCCAGTTTTGGCCTGGACTCAGTAAACTGATGAAGTTATAAGCTACAAGAAAGAATTGTAAGACACTCTGCTGAGAGAATACAGCCCTTGATAATTGTGCATAGACAGATACATTCATGACTGCCATCAAGGATGAGTGAAGATCAAGTGGAAAATAAAGATGCCTGTAAAGAACTTACTGTTGTTGTCAGGGAAAATATGCTATGTAGAAGAAACTTCGGGGAAAAATCAACTAGACATATAATAAATTTATTTCAAACCTGAATTCATGTGCCATTTGTATTTATTCATAGATCAAAATAGGTAGAACAGAGAAGAAGGAATTTCTTCATCCAGAAGGTAGTGAATCTGTGGAATTCATGAATGGCTGTGGAGGCCAAATCATTGGGTATATTTAAAATGGAGACTGATTGGTGCTTGGTTAGTAAGGGTGTCAAAGGTTACAGGGAGAAGACAGGAGAATAGAGTTGAGAGAGATAATTAGCCATGATGAAATGGTGGAGCAGACTCAGTGGGCTGAATGGCCTAATTCTGCTTCTATATCTTATGATCTGATTATAATATATGGATCTATTTCTTTCAGAGCAATGACCCCTGCCCCCCCACCTTAGCACTGCGTACTGATCTGTTGTCTGCGCATGCGCTGTCGTCTATACATGCACATTGAGTTTATACATGCACTCTCTCTCTCTCTCTCTCTCTCTCTCTCTCTCTCTCTCTCTCTCTTGCTGTAATGTTAATACACAGTTAAACCCATCTTCCGCATGCGTGCTTTGATTTAATCCATATGTAGTTGTGCACAGGCACAACCGATTGGCGACGAGTAGGGACCTGAATGTCAGAGAATATCACAAACTGCATCGACAGTTACAGGACGAAACAATGAGAATTAAACAGCACGAGAAAGCCAAAGGACCTGTGAGTAACTGTGAAAGACGCGTTGAATTTAAAGTGAAAATAACATAGCGATTGCTTCATTCAGGAAAGTTGGTAATTTTAATAGTGCTAATGAAGACTGGGAGTCATATACTGTATCTAGTGTTGAACTGTGTTGTAACGTGAACAACATGGAGTGAAAAAAGCTCCTGTGCCTCTGAGCTTAATGGGTGCAAGAATGTACAGTTTCTTACTCAACTTAGTAACCTCTGCAAAGGCAGGAAGCAAAAACTTTTGATGAAATTGTTACAATTTTACAAAATCACTTGAGCCCTAAGCAACTGGCAATAGCTGAGAGATTTAGATTTTACAAAAGGAACTAGTCAAAAGATTGAAACATTTCTGAATACACTGCAGAACTGCGCAAACCTTCCCAGTACTGTGACTTTAGAGATGGATTTTCTGATGCGTTAAGGGAAAGGCTTGTATCTGGCATGCATAGTCAAAGCACTCAAAAGAGGCTACTGTCCGAAAGAGACCTACCTAAAAGAATGGGCATTGACCATTGCAATATCATTAGAAACTGCAGTATTGGATGCAGCAGAACTACAGAAAAGGAGGTTAGGATGTGAAATGAACAACATGTCTCTGAATGCTGCAAAATGCCAAAGACAATATCGATGTGGTAAATCCCCCCATGATGCAAATGACTTGGTTCAAAGAAAAAGTCTGCAGAAAATGTCACAGACAAGGTCACATAGAGAGAATGTGCAAAGCAGACAAAAAGCACAACCGGGTGAAAAGTCTCAAACACAAAATGAAGCAAATGCACAAAGTTACCAAATGTAAAGCAGAATCAAACAACTTAGAGTGTGACAAAGGTGAATTGTCATGCTGAGAACTGCATAACTGAAGCAGATCACAATATAATATGGCTCACAATAGATGTGTCCGGTGTAAAACTGAAGATGGAGCTGGATACAGGTTCAGCTTTGTCCATAATTCCAGAGGCTGACTACAACAAACTGTTCTCTAAGATACCATCAGAAAAGATCTCAGTGATACTAAAGACTTACACGGGTGAAAAAGTGTCTCCCAAAGGCAAACTGAAAGTAAATCTGACACATGGAGGCCAAACACAACAGTTAGAGCTTTATGCATTTAAAAGTGGCAGGCCAGAACTTTTCAGACGTGAATGATCGAGAAAAATCCAACTAGACTGGCACTCAGTCAAATCTGTCAGTGTGATATCAACAGGCAATGGTAGCCCAAATGCTAGCACTAACCAGGGACTGTCACAGCTGCCTAGTGTTAATGAGAAGGTGTTTGGTAAACTCAAAGGCATGAAGGCCAGAATTGAACTGGATGAAGCAGCAACACCGAGATTCCATAAAGTGCATCCAGTGCTTTACGCATTACGTCTTAAATTGGATGCTGAGCATTCAGAGCTTGGAGGTGTCTCAAATTCTCTCCAAATGTGAGTGGAGAGATTGGGCCACGCTCATGTCCTGATGATAAAGAAAGGGAAGGCCTGAGCTGTTCGCATTTGTGGAGATTTCAAGGTGAGCATCAACCTGGTGCTGCAGACTGTGCAGTACCCCCTGCCACGAGTAGAAGATATTTTTGCATCTTTGGCAGGCAGGAAGAGGTTTTCAAAGATTGACTTGTCAGAAGCCTATCTACGATTCAAGCAGGAAGCAGGAAGATCCTCACAATCAACACTCACAAGGGACTGTTCCAGTATAATCGTCTCATCTTTGGCATCACGTCAGCTCCAGCAATCTGGCAAACAGCAATGGGCAAAGTGCTTGAAGATATCCCAGGAACACGATGTTACCTTGATGACATCATCGTGACTGGCAAAAGTGATGAAGAACACCTCCCGAACCTTGGTAAAGTGTTGACCAGTCTGAGTGAGTATGATCTGCATGCAAAAAGAGAGAAATATGAGTTTTTCAAGAGTGAAATCTTATGTTGTGGTCATGTCGTTGACAAGCATGGCTTACACAAGTCACAAGAGAAGACTGAATCACCTAAACCCGACAATGTGTCACAACTCATGTCATAATTGGGCCTTGTAAATTACCGCCACCAGTTTCTCCCAAACATTGCTACAGTGCTGTACCCATTGAATGCACTGTCACAGACAGGACCAAAGTGGGATTGGTCAGAAAGAGCATTCAAGGAAACCAGCAGACTAATAACATCCGATCATCTGCTCACCCATAATGACCCATTGCTGCCCATCAGACTGCCATGTGATGCATCCCCTTTTGGTATTGGAGCCATTTTGCCACACATTATGAAAGATGAATCTGGATGCCTGATTGCATTGGCTTCAAGATCACTGACGAGCGCAGAATGCAGCTATGCACAGATCGACTGAGTAGTGGTATGGGGAATAAAGAAGGTCCACCACTACCTCTACTGACAAAAAATTATGCTAGTGATGAATCACCAATCGTTGTGTCCATTTTCAATCCCAGGAAGGGAATTCCAGTGATGACTGCTACCCAGTTACAACGTTGGGCACTGTTCCTAGGAGCCAGTTCTTATAACATAGAGCTCAAGGGTACCAAACAACACAGCAGCACTTCTTCCACTACCGGCAACTGAAGAAGAAAAGTCTTCATACTGTGACCCAGCAGAAGTGATCCACACCGCATTGGTGGACCAGTTTCCCATAACAAATTCCAAAAGACAAAAGGAAACCAGGAATGACCCGACGTTGTCAAAAGTCTTTGAAATTACCATGCAAGGATGGTCAGTTCATGGCAACCCTATGTTTCCAGAGTTCTCAGCGAGATGAGACCAACTGTCAGTATGTCAAAGAATGCTGATGTGTGGATCTCGTGTTGTGGCTCCCTTTAAACTGTGCACCAAAGTGCTAGAGATTCTGCATGAAGGACTCCTGGGTATAGTCAAGATGAAGAGTCTTGCCCGGAGTGATGTGTGGTAATCAGAAATAGATGAACAGATTGAAGACTTGGCCAAAAGCTGTTCAGGATGCCAAAAAGTTCAAAATGCACCCCACAAGCACCATTACACCCACGGGAGCAGCCATCATCACCATGGCAAAGAGTACATATTGACTTTGCTGGGCCATTCGTGCACTCCATGTTCCTGACTGCTGTGGATGCTCATTCGAAGTGGCCGGAAGTTACACCAGTGAAGTCAAACACCTCAGCAAAGACTGTCTCCACTCTGAGAACTATCTACACCAGAAACGGCTTACCAGAACAAATTGTGTGTGACAACGGACCACAACACACGTCAGAAGAATTCCAACTGTTCATGAAGGAAAATGGCATCAGACATTTCAAGTCAACTCCTCATCACCCAGCAGTGAATGAGGTAGCTGAAAGGTTTATCCAAACCTTCAAGAAGTCTATTAAAGCAATGGACAAGAAGGACATTTCTCTAAAGCATAATGTGGACAATTTCCTTTTCATGTGTCAGAGCTCTGTTCGTGCGATGATAAATCAAACACCTGCAATGCCGTTCATGAGCAGGAACCTGAGATCTCACATAGACCTCCTGAAACCAGATCTACAGAGAGAATTGCAACTAAACAATTCAACCAGTTACCAAGTGAAGCAGCAAGGAGCTTTGAGCTGCGACAGGAAGTCCTAGCGCATGATTCCTGGGAAGACGAGACGACACCCAGTAGGATAGCTATAAGAACTGGACCACTGATGTACACAGTCGATGTTGGAGATCAGACATAGGGATGTCATGTTGACCAGATACAGGATGCTCAACCCAAGAACACACCTGAGTCAATTGCATCTGATAAGATGGATACATTACTGTCACTAGACTTACCTCTCAGTGATACTGTCCTTGACAGCAACGTGACACTGGAAACTGAGAACATTGTCTTAGACAAGACAACTACCAAACCTGATGCCACTCTACAGATCCAGAGGCATGATAAGGATGTCATCGTTAACAAGACAGCTGCCAAACCTGATACCACCCCACAGGTCCAGAGCTGCTATCCTGAAAGAAACAGAGTGTCACCCAAAAGACTGAACCTTTAGAACTATGAAGTTCTTATGGACTGCTATTCTGAAAGCACGTTTATTAGGAATATGGATTTATAAAAGGAAAATTGAATGCTTTGTACATATACAGTTTTATGTTGCATTAATCTAAAGGGTGAGGAAGTGTAAGGTATGAATCTATTTCTTTTAGAGCATTGACCACCCCCCCCATCTTTAGCACTACGTATTGATCATTGAGCTCTCTCTCTCTTTCGCTGCAATGTGAATAAATCAGTTAAAGCCATCTGCTGCATGCGTGCATTTATTTGATCGCTATGTAGTTGTGCACAGACATGACGCATATGTTCTTAAATGTAATTTTTATTACATTTCTTTATCTTCAAAAAAGATTGAATGCTGCTGTAAAAGAACATTCAACAGTCCAACAAGCTGTTCTTGAATGACAGACCTCTTTTTGGCAGAAGATAAGCAGGATACCACCCGCCTTACTCATCAGGACCCTTTTCCCCAAAAGAGCAAATTAAATTTATTCTGGCCGTTCAGGTTTGCAATATTGGCAACTAAGTGATATACAGAAGTATGGAGGCAATTTTCGCTCTGTAATGTTATGTCAACGGGAAATTGGATTATTAGGGAGTGTGCATTTAAAATGAATAATTTGAAATGTTTTGATGAAACATCTGACCTGGTGCAGTTTAATCAATTGGAAATTTTCAGCCTTTGTTAATTTTTCACACTTGACCAGCTGATCTGCACAGAGCCAAGGGCCTTGGGTGCTTATTGTTTTTGTAGAGTTTTATCTCTCCCATTAAGGCATGGGTCAGAGGTCGTGTACGGGAGCTCACGTTATTAGTTTATTTGTTCAGATTCTGCATCCCGTTAATTGGTGGATGGAATTCAAGTCTTTTGTTCTCAGAGAATGTTGAAGCCACGTGGAAAATTGAAGCAGACACCAAACCTCACCAGCCATGTCACTCCCTTTTGTTTGTGATTGGTCTTGTCTTTCAAATTAAGTGTCATGTTCTCTTTTTCTTGTTTAAACTGCCTGTTTTTGTTTCATCTTGGACTGTGACACATCAGAATTGAACCTTTTTCAAAATAAAGATCACAATTCTTTTACAAATGTGGTGAATAATTGGGCTTCCTGCACAACCTTCAGTCATTTTCATTTGGAGTAGAAGGTAGTTGTCTGGTGAATGTCAGAGCTGTTTCAGGCCCATGTAGCTCTTGCACAATTTATTGTAAGTAAAAGAACAGCTTATAATTTTCTCGTAAATTGTATTTTAGAAGTTCCTCCATGTTGCCTTGTAGTCCTCCACCCTCTGCAAACAGCATGAAGGGACGTATTAGATGGAAACACTTTTGTAATATTTGAGCTCAACATGCACAGAATTAGCTGTCAGGAGGGGCTTCTTTGGCTAGATCCACGTTTCTGAGTTCTGAGAATGCAAGTCACTAAAAATAATAATAAGGTCTTCCTAAGATATGTCACCGGCATGGACAAAACAAAAATATGTGATTATAGGGTTAGCTTTACCTTTAAAGCATGGTATACATCTAAGTGTAAGCTTCTGTTGATACCTGTTTTAATATAATGGGGATTGCACAATGCAATAAATAACAACTGTTAAATGCTTGCTTGCATAACTAGCTGAGGTGCTCTCTTTATATACATCTGTTTCATGGGGTCAGTGGTTCTGTGGGTATTTTTAAGAATAGGTACAATCAACAAGATGAAAAAAAACACTTGAGAAAGACTAAGGCATGCATTCTTGAACATAGGGAGGATATGCAGGACCTGAGCCAAATGTTACAGCAAGCCTGTGAAACAGTTCTGCCACAATGCAATCAAATTTCAGTGAAGTATAAAACTAACCTGCATAATTCTTGAATCTAATTTTCATTATCTTGATGCAAGCAAGTATTAAAGGCATTAGTATAGTTCTCGAACCAGGGTATTAGAACAGTTGCAGAGCTGCAATTACTTAACAACTTCTTCTAAAGATGCTTGAATTACTTTCTAACCAATATAACAAAGAATTTTCTTCTGCTGTTTTCACCAGTGCCAACAGTCCAAATTGTAATATTTGCTTAATTCCAGAAGAAATATATAGGCTTATTTATAATTATGTATATTAGAACTCACCCTTTGCTCATAACCATACAAACTGCCTGGTAAATATTCCTTCCTTAAAACAGTTGCATGTCATTTCAACTTCAATTCTGATGATAATGTAGAATAATTACAAAACTAAAATATTTCGGCTGAGAAGTGGAAGTAACAGCAGAGAACACAGTACTTTGGCCCAAGATGTCTTTCCTTTTAATCTACACCTAACCTACACCAGATCAATCTAACTCTTCTTTCCTACCCAGTCCATAATCTTCTATCCTTCCTTCATCACTGTGCCTTTCTAAGAGTCTCTTAAATGTCCCTCATGTACCAGCTTCTTCATCACCACAGGCAGTGTGTTCCAGGCATTTATCATTCTCTGTGTAAAAGGCTATCTTGCACATCTTCCTTAAACTTTCACCCATTCACCTTAAAATGACGTCCTCTGGTATTAGCCATTGCTGCCCTTGGGAAAAGGTGCTAGCTGTCCACTCAACCTATGCCTCTTATAATTTTATACACCTCAATAAAGTCACCTCACATCATCCTTCACTCCAATGAGGAAACCCCTTGCTTCCTCGATCTATCATGATCTCTAATCCAGACACCACCCTCATAAATCTCCTCTGCACCCTCTCTAATAATTCCATGTCCTATCTATAATGAGGCGAACAGAACTGAACACGATATCTCAGTTGTGGTCTAACAAGAGTTTTATTAAGTTGCAACATTACCTCACAGCTCTTGAACTCAATCCTCTAATTAATGAAGGTCAACACAATAAATGCCTTCTTAACCACCCTATCAACTCGCGCATCACCTTTGACGGATTGATGGACAGACTCCAATATCCCTCTGTTCTTCCATACTGCTAAGAATTCTGCCATTTCAAGTACAAGCTGCACTATTCAAGTGCAAACAATGTCCACCCCTACTAAAGAGTCCAAGCACCTCTCCTTGATATCCAACAACATTCCCATTGTTAAACATTTAGCAGTCCTTCATTTGTAGTCCAAAAACTAGCAGTGTAATTCCCTACTTGCCAGGCCTAGTGCACCGATGACAACACTCAGGAAACTCAAAGCTCTCCAGAATAAAGCAGAGAGGTGACTGCCATGCCACTCACAACCTCCACTGAAGGTGAACTTGGCACAAGAATGGCAGGAAAATGGAAAGAAATGGACTTTGTGTAAACAGAAGAGATTTGTTTAGTTAGCCATTTAATTACTAATTTAATTGGTTCAGCAGAGCATTGTGGGTGAAAGGGCTGTTCCTATGCCCTACTGCCCTCTATTCTATGAAAACCCCACCACTTTCAAGTTCCGCCAAAGTCACACACCACCCTGACTTGGAAATCTATTACTGCTTTGTCAAAACTTTGGAATTATATACCAGTACTTGTGAGAATTCCTTCTCCAAACAATAATTGAAGAAGTCTGCTTCCATTTTCTGGAGAATAGCTGTGGATGGTTGACCTTGCTGATGTTACTTAAGTCTAATAAGTTTATTTTCAAAAGCAATAACTTACTGCTGTAACTCTGAAATAATAGGATTTGCTGTTACCAGGAAACCTCACAGTCTCATTGTGTCATTGATTGTCCGCAATTGTTATCATTTGCTGCAGGTTATCTCCACTTGAATATTATTTTACCTCAAGAACATGAGTAAACAAATTCACAATGTTAACTTTGGTTAACAGTTTGTGAGAAAAACGGTGGTGACTTCCTTCCTTTGGTTAACATATTTATTTCTATCAGCCTTTTATGTCAGAATGGTAGCATAGCGGTTACCGTGACACTATTGTAGCTCAAGGCGTCAAAGTTCAGAGTTCAATCCCAGCATCCTCTGTAAAGAGTCTGTACGTCAAATTTCAAAGTACATTTATTATCAAAGTGTGTGCACAGAATACAACTCTGAGACTTGTCCTCCCTCTAAACGCACTAAACGAAGAAATACTATGGAACCTGTTCCTAGAAAAACGACAAACACAAAATAGGCAATAAAAAGAACAAATAGCGCAAGTGCAAAAAATGGGCGAAGAACACATAGAACATCAACATCAAACCAGGGGTTCAGCTGTATTCTGTCTAGTTCAGTTCAGTGTCCATTCCTACCGATCAAAGCGTGTCTCTGACCTGGCAGTCTGCCACTGCACTCACCACTGAGCTCTGGGATGGTTCTAGTCTGTATTGAATTGAAGGTTTGAATACAAGTTAAAGCTGGCCACTATTTATATCAGCAATGTTTGTATCTATATCAAGCATGGGGTCCATGATCTCTGTGAAAAGTGTAACTGGAACAAATTACTTTGTTACTTTTTTATTTTATATTAGTGTCTTTAATCTTCCTGAAGCTTATTGTGTATTTTTCTCTCCAATACATTTACTTTTTTTTTCTATTTTGGATGGAAACCTTGACTAACCACCATCACCACCCTCTGAAAAACATGGCTGACACATCAGGCCCGAGGCAGACGGAGAAGGACTCCACGTAAGAGAGAAGGAAAACAAGACAATATCCTCACTAATCTTTCTGATGTCAAAGCATCCACTTGTAGTAGGTTTGTTACCCAGTTCTTGTGGTGATGAAGCCCCATCTTCACAAATAAAGACACCCTCCAGTGTGTTCTGTGGTATTGTCACCATGTTAGATGGTAGGTCATTTATGATTGGAATCAAAATTGATGGTAACTCTGCCCGCCCAATCTTTGGTGGAGAATGAAATAGCTTAGACCTGATCCATCTAATAAAGAAGTTGCAAAAGCTCAAGCAGATGCCATTTAATATATATAAGAAATAATTAGAATGGTGAATAGTGCACAGAAATTGGAGGATTTTTAATTATGGTGAATTTCGGCGGGAGGAGAGAGAGCAGCGCGTCGCGTGTGTGCAGCCCACTGGTGAAAAATGATATTGTATCCGTTAAATAGGGGCCGTGGACAATTCTGATTTGATGGAGACAGACGTGAAAGCACAGAGGAACATCTGGAGAAATTTCTGAAACGCTCGTTCGCTGCTGTCGTTACTGCGCGGTCGGGAATCTTCCGGAGGGAAGGCCTCAAAATCTGATGCTTTGCCTGCTGTTGGTGACCGAGATTGAGGTTGAATTGTTCGGACAGAGATGGCACTCAGTATTCGGTGTCGGAGAGCTGATTCGGAGGCTCGAAGTTTTCAGATGACTCAGAGATGGATTGTGGTCGGGCATGTGAGGGAGAGGTTTTCTTCTTTCTCCCGTCTGTGTGAGATATGGGACACTTGAGAGACTTTATACTTTTCACTGTGCTCATGGACTTCTTCATCAAGTTATGGTATTGTTGCTATGTGGTTTTGTCAGTTTTTTCAGTCTTGGTCTGTCCTGTGTTTTGTGATATCACACCAGAGGAAATATCGTATCATTTCTTAATGCATGCATTACTAAATGACAATAAAAGAGGACTGCGTGTCTTCATAATCGATACTTTACTTTACACTTTATTGTCGCCAAACAATTGATACTAGAACGTACAATCATCACAGTGATATTTGATTCTACGCTTCCCGCTCCCTGGATTACAAATCGATAGAAAATATTAAAAATTTAAATTATAAATCATAAACAGAAAATAGAAAAATGGAAAGTAAGGTAGTGCAAAACAACCAAGAGGCAGGTCCAGATATTTGGAGGGTATGGCCCAGATCCGGGTCAGGATCCGTTCAGCAGTCTTATCACAGTTGGAAAGAAGCTGTTCCCAAATCTGGCTGTACGAGTCTTCAAGCTCCTGAGCCTTCTTCCGGATGGAAGAGGGACAAAAGGTGTGTTGGCTGGGTGAGTCATGTCCTTGATTATCCTGGCAGCACTGCTCCAACAGCATGTGGTGTAAAGTGAGTCCATGGACGGAAGATTGGTTTGTGTGATGTGCTGCGCCGTGTTCACGATCTTCTGCAGCTTCTTCCGGTCTTGGACAGGACAACTTCCATACCAGGTTGTGATGCATCCTCGAAGAATGCTTTCTACGGTGCACCGATAAAAATTAGTGAGGGTTTTAGGGGACAGGCCAAATTTCTTTAGTTTTCTCAGGAAGTAAAGGCGCTGGTGGGCCTTCTTGGCAGTGAACTCCGCTTGGTTGGACCAAGTCAGGTCATTTGTGATGTTAACCCCGAGGAATTTAAGGCTTTTGACCTGTTCCACTTGTGCACCACCGATCTAAATTGGGTCGTGTGGTCCGCTACTCCTTCTGAAGTCAACAACCAATTCCTTCATCTTGCTGACGTTGACGGATAGGTTATTGTCTTCTCACCATGCCACCAGGTTCTTAATTTCCTCTCTGTACTCAAACTCATCATTACGCAAGATACGGCCTACAATTGTTGTGTCATCAGCAAACTTATATATTGAGTTTGATGGAAACTTGGCCACGCAATCATGTGTGTACAGTGAGTACAGCGGGGGGCTGAGTACACAGCCTTGTGGGGCACCGGTGCTCAGAGTGATTGTAGAGGAGAGCTTGTCCCCTATTTTTACAGCCTGGGTCCTGTCTGTGAGGAAGTTGAAGGTCCAGCTGCAGATCTGAGTGCTAAGGCCCAGGTTCCAGAGCTTAGGAATCAGTTTATTTGTAATGATGGTATTAAAGGCAGAGCTGTAGTCAATGAAAAGGAGCCTTACATATGCATCTTTATTCTCCAGGTGTTCCAAGGGGGAATGTAGGGCCAGAGAGATGGCATCTGTCGTTGACCTGTTGCTCTGGTAGGCGAATTGCAAAGTGTCGAGGTTGACCGGTAGACTGTAGTTGATGTGTGCCATAACCAATCGCTCGAAGCACTTCATAACAATTGATGTCAGAGCCACAGGTTGATAGTCATTCAGGCATGCCACCTTGCTCTTCTTCGGCACTGGGATTATCGTTGCCTTCTTAAAACATGAGGGGATCTTAGACTGAAGCAAGGAGCAGTTGAAGATGTCAGCAAACACTCCAGCTAGCTCGCTTGCACAGGCCCAGAGAACCTGTCCCGGGACGCCATCTGGGCCCGTCGCCTTCCTTGGATTTATCTTCAGGAAGGCTCTTCTAACGTCCTCCTCGGTGACGATGAATCTCGATGCCACCAGGTCCGGTTCATCCGGAGGGAGCGGGACGCTCCTCTTCTGTTCGAATCTTGCTTAGAATATATTAAGTTTGTCAAGAAGAGAAGTGACACAGTTATTGATATTCCCAGCCTTTTCTTTGCGCCCAGTGATCTCATTTAGACCCTGCCATAGTCTACTTGCATCCCTCTGGTTCGCCTGGGCTTCCATCTTGGCTCGATATTGCCTCTTGGCGCCCTTAATGGCTTTCCAGAGTTCATGCCTGGATTCCGTGTAGCGACTGGTATCCCCGGACCTAAAAGCCGCAGCTCTAGCCTTTAAAAGGGACTTGACCTCATAATTCATCCAAGGATTCCAGTAAGGGAATACCCGGATCGTCTTGCGAGACACACAATCCTCCGTACATTTCCAAATAAAGTCCATGACAGCTGAAGCATACTCGTCGAGGTTAGCTGCTGAGTCCTTGAATACTAACCAGTCCACCGATTCAAAACAGTCACAGAGGACCTCATCCGTTTCCTCCGTCCAACGCCACACTACTTTTGACACCGTGACCTCCCGCTTCAGTTTCTGTTTGTAAGCCGGAAGGAGGAGTACGGCTCGATGGTCCGATTTTCTGAAGTGAGGTCGTGGGACAGAACAGTAGGCATCCCTGACTGCTGTGTAGCAGTGGTCAAGTATATTCGAGCCTCTAGTGGGGCAGGAGACATGTTGGTATAACTTTGGCAGCACCTTTCTGAGAGGAAGCTAGAACAGTGACTTTAGACAACAACATAATATCAGTTGTAGAAAAGATAATGGAATTTTTACTGACAGTTAATATTAAAAAACAGTTAAGGATAATGTACAAGTCCTAATATATTTGGATTTCTCAAAGAAAAACCCTGTAGACATGACCAATGTCAGAACTGTGGGGTCAAGCAATACATTGTAGCATGGATAGTAAGCTCACTGCAAATCATTCAGAGAACAGGAGTTAAAGACAATTATTTATTGTGGTACTCTTGCCTAAATCAGTAGATTATCCATCTCTGAGTTTGAAGATTTTGAGGTCAAGTCCTGTTCCAAGCACCTGAGAACATTCCAATGTAGTACTGTGGAAGTATACATAGGAAAATGTAATTTTCAAATGAATCTTTAAACCGTGGCCCTTTCCTCAATCCCTGATGGATCCGAAGTATGCTATTATATGATATTGAAGAAGATCAGAGAAATTACCCCTCATCAATCAGCACCAAAAAGACCCACATCATCTCATCGTTATCACATTACAGGATACAAATTGTCCACCATATTGCTGCATCCCAACAGTGACAGTGCATCATAAGTGTCATCAGTCCATTCAGAAGTTTAACATGACCTGGTGGATTTTATGGTTGTCTAACTATATAATAAAAAGCTTATACTTTATAGTAATTAAAACTCTTGAACCCCTGATTTTGTCTTATGAGTGGAAGCTATTATCTAATTAAACAGAAAAAAAATGAACATGGGATCTCTAGAATACGACCAGGAAGATGATTTCTGAAAAGGTGCATTTTGGCACGTATCCTCCTTATTGCATTTTTTTTTTACTAAGGGTTGCAGAAATGTGCATCTGAGAATATGAATACTGCAGGATTGAGGCATTTAACTCATGGATACACTGTTAAAAGATCCAAGGATTTCATTATGATGTCAAGACAAATAAATAAGTTCAAGAATAACACAAACAGATCTTAAGTGACATAAACATTGAAGAGACAAGAACCAAGAAATACTTTAAACAAATTCAACTAAATATATAATTTCAATAGCTTGCACCAGTTTGAGAATCGGCTTTTTCTTTCAACTAGATATTTTCACAACACTGTGTAGCAAATTCTCAAAGGTCAAAGTTCAAAGTAAATTTATTATCAAAGTACATATGTGTCACCATATGCAACCCTAAGAATTGTTTTCTTGCAAGCATACTCAATAAGTCCAATACTCATAATAGAATCAATGAACTGCCGCACAACCCGCTTGCAAAAGACAACAAACTGCAAATGCAAAAGTTAAAATAAAAAATGCATGTAATAAAAATAATAATAATAATAAATAAGCAACAAATATTGAGGACATGAGCTAAAGAGTCCTTGAAAGTGAGTCCATAGGTTGTGGGAAAAGTTCGGAGATGGGAGAAGAGAAGTTGATTGAAGTTATGAAATTATCCCCTCTGGTTCAAGAGCTGGATGGCTGAGGTGTAATAACTGTTCCTGAACCTGGTGGTGTGGGCTTTGAGTCTGCTGTACCTTATTCCTTGAATGCAGCAGTGAAAAGAGAGCATGGCCTGGATGGTGGGGGTTCTTTATGACGGATGCTGCTTTCCTGCAACAGCACTCTGTGTAGATGTGCTCAATGGTGGGGAGGGCTTTACTGGTGATGGACTGGGCAAAATCCACTACTTTTGTACCATTATCCGTTCAAGGTTGTGGTTGTGATGCAGCCAGTCAATATACTCTCTACCACACATCTATAGAAGTTTGTCAAAGTTTTAGATTTCATTTGGATTCCTTGCAAACTTCTAAGGATGTCGGGGCACTGGTCTGCTTTCTTTATAATTGCACTTACATGCTAGTCCCAGGACAGGTCCTCTGAAATGATAACACCGAGGAATCTAAAGTTGCTGAACCTCTCCGTCTCTGATTCCCACAATGAGGACAGGCTCATGAACCTCTGGTTTCCTCCTCCTGAAGTCAATAATCAGCTCCTTGGTCTTGCTGACATTGAGTAAGAGATTGTTGTTCTGGCACCACTCAGACAGATTTTCAATCTCCCTATATAGGGAAGATTTAAGATAATCACACTTGCTGCGTATTAAGCAAGCTCTAAGAAGTTCCTAAACCTTTTGAATGCTTTAAAAATATGCTTTAACATCTGCTATGCCAATAAACTTTGGTGTCTGTGCATAAACTCAACACAAATTACTGGACAGTTATAAAAATAAAGAAAGTGAACTCCACCCTGCCTTGCATGTTTTCAGCTGAGTTTCTAATGCTTTGAAGTACAAATACGACTTTGTCTACTGAGAACAGCTGTCTGACTTTATCCCGTTTTCATGCCGTTGGTTATAAGACTGACAAGTTCTGTTACTATTTTCTGTATTTTGCTTCCTGTAATTGGCCTTATCCTTCCCATATCAAATCCCTTCTTCTAAGTAGCAGTTATCTGTGGGTTCCTTCATGGACCAATGCTGCCTCATGTTTCAGCAGGAAACACGGTTTCAGTGCAGTCTTTACTCCAGCCTGAAAAAGACAGAAGTTTTGTACCAACCAGCTCCTGGCTCAAGCTCTGAAGCACCAACTGTCCTCATTGATGACACTCGTCTCAATGCTGTCAACAAGTTTTGCTACCTGGGCAGCATAATAACATCCTCAGCTTCTCTGGATGTACAGATTGAGTTAAGAACCAGAAAAGCCTGCTTTGCCTTTGGTCAGCTGAAAGATCGAGTTTGGTCACAGAACATCAGGTTGGCCACCAAGTGCAAGGTATAAAGGGCCTTTGTCATATCAACTTTGTTATACGGATGTGAGACATGGTGCCCATATCAGAGACACTTACGTCAGCTTGACTAACTGCAGCAGCGTCACCTACGTTCTCTGATGAAGATCACCTGGTGAGACAAGGTCTCCAATACCAAGGTCCTCTCTCGAGCCAGAATGCCAGCAGTTTCAGCCTTGGTGATGTCAGCCCAACTGCACTGGGCAGGACATGTTGTCAGAATGCCTGACGAAAGACTGCCCAAGGACACCTTGTATGGCCAACTGTCCAGTGGTACCTGAAAACGAGGAGGCCAGGACTACGGTACAAGGATGTTCTGCTCAGGAGCCTCAAGAAAGCTGACATTGCCCCCATCAACATGGGAGGATCTGGCTCAAGATCGCTCACAGTGGAGGGACACCATCAGAAAAGGTGTGGACGCTGCTGAGAACAAGCTCAATGAGGCAACAGAGGAAAGGCACAGGAAGCACCACAATAGAGCTTCTGCCCCTGCTGCCCTCCAGGCCTCACCTGCCAAGTACGTGGCAAGCAGTGCCCGTCAAGGATTAGCCTGTACAACCACGCCAGGATGCACATATCAAACCCCACTAACTGACTGAAGGGAACCATCATCATCCTCTGGGATGGATAGCCAGAGAGAATACTCCAAGAAAACCCAGTTGTCTTGACCATACTTGATGAAATTAAGCAAATTATGCATCCATTGACAAAAAGAAGGTTTACCAGTTCAATTTTTTGAATATCCATGTCTACAACATTAGACCAAAATCTTGTCAGAAGCAAATTCGGTATCCTTCAGAAGTACAAAATGATCAAATAATTCTTATGCATTTTCTAAACAGGCTGCAAATTGTTCACAACTGTGCTTCTACATCTATTATTGCATCATCTCTAAAATCATAGAGCATAGTGAAAAATAGTTAATACCTGCTCCAAATTCCTGACCTATGTACTCAGATTATGCCTCTTTGTTCTCAGTGCCTGACTTTGAAAGTAAGGAGAATATCGTATAGGATGGGAACGTTAGAGGATAAAGCTTTCTTTTGGGATTCTCACAATCTTAGAAGTACATTTTATTATTTTTATGACATTAGATTTTTTAAGCTGCTAAAATGCTTTCAAAGAAACTGTAGTGGAACAGTTTTGCATACTTTTGATAGTAATAGTAGAAATTTTTTAAGTAGTGAGGTAGGGTACATGTGTTCATTGTCCATTTAGAAATCTGATGGTGAAGGGGAAGAAGCTGTTCCCAAAATGTTGAGTGTGTGTCTTCAAGCTCCCGTGCCTCCTTCTTGATGGTAGCAATGAGAAAAGGGCATGTCCTGTGTGATGGGCATCTTCAATGATGAACGCCGCCTATTTGAGGCATCACCTTTTGAGGGTCTCCTGGATGTTGAGGGGGCTCATGCTCATGGTTGAGCTGGCTGAGTTTACAACTTTCTGTTCTTTTTCCGACCCTGTGCAGCGGCCCCTCCGCACCAGGTGGTTTTGCAGCCAGTTAGAATGCTCTCCATCGTACATCTGTAGAAACTTGCAAGTGTCTTTGGTGACATACCAATTCTCTTCAAACACCTAATGAAACATATATGCTGCCGTGTCTTCTTTGCAATTGAATCAATATGTCGGGCCGAGGATAGATCCTCAGATATGTTGACACTTGGGAACCTGAATCATTAAAACCCAGCGAAGTCATGTTTTGGGTGTGGACTGTGAGGTCTGAGGAAATTGGGCCCAAGCTGATACCAGGTCAATTGCATCACAGCCTGGTATGGAAATGCAATGCCCTGGAATGGAAAATCCTACAAAAAGTAGTGGATATGACCTAGTCTATCACAGGTTATGTTGAGTACACCTACAGAGAGCATCGTTGCAGGGAAGCAGTGGCCATAAATAATGGCCCCCAGTCACCCAGGCCATGCTCTTTTCTCAGTGCTGCCATTGAGAAGGAGGTACAGGAACCTCAGGACTAACATCACCAGTTTCAGAAAACACTTACTATCCCTCAACCATCAGGATCTTGAAGGAGGGGGCATAACTTCACTCAACTTCACTTGACCCATCACTAAATTGTTCCCACAACCTATGGACTCACTTTCAAGGACTTTTCATCATATGTTCTCAATAATAATTGCTTATTGATTAATTAATTTTCTCTTCTGTATTTGCACAATTTGTTGTCTTTTGCACCTTGGTTGTTTGTTTGCCCTGTTAGGTGTGGGCTTTCATTGATCCTATTATGGTTCTTGGACTTACTGAGCCTGGGTTGTTTATGATGACGTGTATGTACTTTGATAATAAATTTACTTTGAACTTTGTTGTTTACTGGAGCCAAGAAGAACATCATGCTTCTTGCAAATCCACAAATAAACTACATCTTGGAAGTTTTGGATGCTTTTTTCCTAAATAACCTGACAGCTTCATTAAGCTATACAGATCAAGTATTCATGAGAGAAATATAGAAATCCAACTAGGTTGTGAATGCTTGTCAATTATTGAATTAGGCCATAGCCAGCCATTGCACTCCTCTTCAAAAACATTCAAACAATTGTGTAGCAATTGGATTGCCTCCACAGATGAGGCAAAGTTCTCCTATGTACTAAATCGGTTGTTGCTGCTCCAAGGTTTTACAGCTGTAAGACAAATGCAACTATGCACATTTTATGCTCCAAAATTTCATATTTAAAGTAAAGAGGCATGCCAGGCAGATGAGCAGGCCTCTGAGCTACAGCCGCTGCACCTGCCACTGCACACTAATAATTCCTTCAAATCTATCTGGCAAAAATGCAGGTCCCAGGTTGACACTATAAACAGATCCCAGAACAGAACCAGAATGATGATCTAGGTAGGTTTCCTTTAATTAATGCACAGCCACCTCTATATTACTGACCATCTAGCAAGCATAAATGTTAACATTTGTTTTACTGGTATTTGGATGGTCAATGGATTCACATGGGCAGTGTTAAGTTATAATGCAAGAGTTTAATCTTAGTGATATTTTGTAAATGGTACAATTTTGACAGTACTCAAATATATTTCAATTAAGTAGCAAAGAGTTGAATATCCTGTGAAGCCACCTCCAGTGGATTGGGCGGATGAGATCATCAATGAGAACCAATGGCCAGGAAGGCGAGTCTGCAGTGGTCCGTGGAGAGCGATGGACATGACAAAGCACAGAAGTCCTGGTCATCCACTGCAACCAAGGAAGAGCCCAGTTTGTGATGACTACTTGTACTGCTTCCAAGGCTGAGAGAGTGGAACTGACCCAGTGCAGTGACTTTTCCACTTTAAAGAATGTTCCAGCACAAGTCTCCTGTCATTGTTGGATACGATAGACAACCAACACATCCATTCATAAGAAAAGATTTAGGATTAAAACACTGCAGCATGGAAAAGTAAGGGGCCAAATGTTGAACCAGATCCCGTGAAGTGATCAGTAAATGGTTGTTTTTATTGCTTTTCTTTTGTGACATTTAGACAAATGCACCTTATCCGTTGATCCTGTAGTTAATTACCTTCATATTTATTTTCAATCAATCTCCAGTTAGTTATCTTATTCCCACTGAAAATATCAATGATCATTGCCAATCAGTCCACCCTGGAGCAATGTTTTGACAGGTGACATCAATACAAAAGGGACAGAAAACCATATTTGTTTGATCACAAGTGCACCAGAGCAGGCTGCAGAATAGGATGGGTAATGCTAGTGTAAAATTAGAATTAATAGAGACACTGTGAATAGAGATCTTTGGCTATGATCAGTAAACATGTTCAGGTGAATGAATAAAGGAACCCATTGTACCATGACAAATCACAGCATGTACATTCTCTATATTTGCCAGTTCAGTTTATTATATTCATACCTACATGGAACCTTCTCTATTTGGATCACTGTGCTGAGAGAGATTTTCTTAATTTATTTACAGAATGCTCTCTTCACTGATAAGTTAGGGTAAGTGTTATTGTCCGTTCCCAATTGTCCTTGAGAAGGCAGCAGTGAGTTACATTCTTGAACTGCTGCATTCCTTCTGGAGAGATACTCACACAGTGCTGTTGGAGGCACCTCCAGGGTTTATACCCAATGATGATGAAGGTCATACAATACATTTCCAACTCGAGATGATATGCCACCTTCTAATTAGTCTTTTCACTACTCTCCTCATCTGCCTTTCACCTCCCTCTAGTGCCTCTCCTCCTTCCCTTTCTCCATCGTGCCACTCTCCTCTCCTATCGAATTCCTTCTTCTTCAGCCCTTTAGCATTTCCACCTATCACCACCCAGCTTCTCACTTCACCTAACTCATCCACCCACTTAGATTAGATTAGATTCAACTTCATAGCTATTGTGCCGAGTACAGATACAAAGCCAATGAAATAGATAGATAGATAGATAGATATACTTTATTAATCTCGAGGGAAATTGGGTTTCGTTACAGCTGCACCAACCACGAATAGAGCATAAATATAGCAATACAAAAACCACAAGCAATCAAACAACAAAATGCAAACTATGCCAGATGGAAAGTAAGTCCAGGACCAGTCTATTGGCTCAGGGTGTCTGACCCTCCACGGGAGGAGCTGCATGTTCGATGGCCACAGGCAGGAACGGCCTCCCGCGCCACCCAGTGTTGTATCTCGGTGGAATGTGGCGGAAGTCCAACAGTAAAAAGTTCAATATCCGGTCTACAAACACGTTCCTCGATCGTAATATGACCCGGATTGCACCATCTGTTGTTAACCAGAACAGTAAGCACCCAACTCCTTTACGCTTACCGCTCTCAGTACACTTCCAGTCAGCCGGAACGGTCTGGAAGCCGTCCATGGAGAAGTTTTGATCAGGAATGTCCTCGTGCAGCCCCGTTCCAGTGAAACACATAACATTGCACTCCCGAAATTTCTCTGACACCTGGCTAATGCCGTGAATTCGTCCATTTTATTACCCACTGAACTCCTCTTCTCCATAAGTCTCTGTCGTCTCGACCCGGTCCTCTTTCCTCGTCTTTGTGATCCCCCTCTGCATCCTCTGTGTGTTTTCCTCCGGATTTCAGCAGGGGTGTCTGCCGCTCTGCTCGCTAAACCGGCCGGCATTAGCACAAACAGCTGGTCCCTGGAATACACAATGCGACCTTGCTTCTGTCCCTCGTGTCAGGATTTAACTATTTCCAGTGCTAAAAACCCAAATAAAACTCTCTCTACCAGCATGTTAGAGAGGGTGCAGCTTTGATGTGTTACCGTGAGAGAAAAAAAATACAAAAAATAACGTAAGTTAAAAAGTAAGAAGAAGAAAGTAAGAATAGATCGGAATGGCTGTACCAGGCTGCATGCACGACCGGCGCATGCTAAATGCATTTAGCATCTAACCAGAAATGCAAAGAATAGTGTTATTTACAAAATAACTGCAAATAAAAAGTAACTGCTACAGCAGACAAATATAAAAGTACTGAGACAGTACAATATGGGTGCAATACTGCTTAGCGCTGTGATGAGAGGTTCAGCAGGGTCACAGCCTCAGGAAAGAAGCTCTTCCTGTGCCTGCTGGTGCGGGAGCGGCTCCTGTAGCACTACCGGATGGGAGGAGAGTAAAAAGTCCGTGGTTAGGGTGCGATGCATCCTTGATAATGCTTTTCGCCCTGCCCAGGCAGCGTTTATGGTAGATGTTCTCAATGGTGGGCAATTGGGTGCCGATAATCCTCTGGACAGTTTTCACCACCCGCTGGAGTGCTTTGCAGTCCGATACGGGACAATTGCCATACCACAGTGAGATGCAGTTGGTGAGTATGTTCTCAATGGTACAGCAGTGAAAGTCCGTCAGTATCCTGGGACAGAGGTGAGCTTTCTTGATGCTCCACAGGAAATAAAGGCTCTGTTGTGCCTTTTTGATCAGGATGGAGGAGTACAGGGACCAGGTGAGATCCTCAGAAATGTGGACACCAAGGAATTTGAAGCTTGATACATGCTCCACTACAGCTCTGTTGATGTAGATGGGGATGTGAATGTGGCTCCTAGCATGCCTGAAGTCCACAATGATCTCCTTGATCTTCTGGGTGTTAAGGGCCAGGTAGCTGTTGGCCAGGTGCTGGACCTCGTCCCTGTAGGCCGTCTCATCATCCCCTCTGATCAGGCCAACCACCGTGGTGTCATCTGCGAACTTGATTATTTCCTCCTCATCTGGCTTCACCTATCAGCTGCCAGCTTGTTCCGGCTTCTTCCACCTTCCTTTCCAGTCCTGATGAAGGGTCTTGGCCAGAAATATTGGCTGTTTATTCCTCTCCTGACTAGCTGGGTTGCTCCAGCATCTTGTGTGTGTTACTCTGGATTTCCAGCATCTGCAGAATCTCTTGTGTTTTAAGATTGTACTTCTATATGTTGGCAACATAAAATAAACAAGGCATAGATTTCAATGCATAGATTTTTAAAATCCATATATTTCAATGGATTAAGTTTACGATGTGCATTGAAAGCTGCATATTTGCTAATGCTCAATACTAATCCACTTCAAAGGTTTGCAGTGTCCTCTGGGGCCTCCGTGTCTTGATTAAATTTGACTGTTTTATGGTTGTGGGAATCTCAGATACAGAATGAAGTATTCATTCACCACCAGCAAGCCTGGATGGTGAATATTTCCTGTAAAGGTCGTAGGTAATGATGTGGTTAAGGTTACTTTCAGCCCTCCCAAGTACAGGAATACTGATACCAACTACAGTCCCAGATCAGCACTCCAACTGTAAGTCTGTTAACTCAATGAATGTAATACAGCTCCTCCACAAAGTAAACTATTGAGAAAAGTTTACTTTTTAATCAATACACACAAAATGCTGGAGGAACTCAGCTGAGTTATTTTGTTTGAACCTTGACTATTATACCTTTTGACAACTACCGCAACATCACTTGTGCAGGAGAAACAGGCCAATTACCATTTGGTGATCTGTCAGTCATAGGCTGGATTTTGTGTATTTTTTTGACATAATATTTTCATATTAGCACATATCATCAACTATGATTATCTTCTCTGTTTTCTCAAAGCAAGATGATCACTTGGATTACTAATCAATGATATATTTCAAATACTAATGCAGTGAGATAGCATTCTAAAACATTCATATAAGAAACTTAATAAGTATTTGGTATTTGGATATACTTAGTTTTAAAATTTCAGGTTAAGTAATTGAAAAATTCACTTACCAGATGTCCAGTTAATTAGAAGCAACTTTATTTAGTGCAAAAAAGTTACAACAATTGGACTGTTAACCCATTGCTCCAACCATCCTAATTGTTCCTTCCAACAGCATTATGTTTTGGTGGAAAAACAGTCTGGAGAGGGCAAAAGGTTAATCCCATGAGCTTTACTAACTGCATTTCTGAGTTTCTTTTCATAACCGTATATAAAGAATATACCTTGTTAAAAGAACAGAGAGGGGGGTTACAGTAGTGCCATTATTCAACTCTGAAATAATGTTATTTGCCAAAGCTAGTCTGATAACATAAAACATTAAAAACAGTATATGTCAATTTAGCTGAGGCTGCAAGACTTGGTCCTATCATCAAATTGATGTTTAAATACCAAAGCATCTGACAACAATGTAGCAATTACAAAGGCTGTTAATCTGAACTCCTATTACCTCTGCCACACTCCCAACCTGGAGCAGGGCAGCTGGTGTAAGTTCACTGGAGCAGTACTTTCCCACAGTCCAGGGATTTGACACATGGCTTCTGCACATTCCTCAGCCTCCAGAAAAAGGCTGTGTTTGGCCTTGAGTCAAGATAGAGTGCTGCAAGCTGAGAGCTGCTGATTAACAGGTCCCACCCTTGGCAATCTGAAGGATTTGGGTTTAAATCTTGGAAAGCAGGAAGCTGTTCTTCATGACTCAAAATCTGTGGTAATGAAATACCAACACTTACTGGTAACCCTGTAAAGTAAGAGTAATAGTCAACAGCTAGTTTTCCATAATAGAAAAGCAAATAATGCAAATGAATAAATTATGTACTCAGATTGATCTTCCCCATAGAACTTTCCTACAAGTAATGCCACACCTTTAATCTGTTTTCTAAGATCCTTCAATATATTGCACCTACCAAAACCAACATCACACCCTTAGCATTCCTCGGACCGTGCCACTTCTGTGTGATTACTGTTCGCTCACAGAATAACTTCATCGATTATACATTTGTCACCTAACCTCCTTCAACTGCTGTAGTGTTTGGCACAGTTAGAAGCTCTACTCTATGGTCTGCTTCCACCACTGCCCTCACATTGTTTAGCCCTGAGACTTCAAGCAAAGAGGTCTCCTTGTACTGTCTTGCAGTTATCTCCAGGATATTTGGCATTGCCTTTTTTTTCTATGTTGCCATTGTGAATATTAGGACATAGGACATTACAGCACAGTACAGGGCCTTCAGCCCACCATATTGTACTGAGCTTATAACCTGCTTTAAGATCAATGTAACCCTTCTTCCCACATACCCTACAATTTTTCTATCATTCATGAGTCAATTAAATGCCCCTAACGTATCTGCCTCTGCCACCATCAATGCAGTGTGCTTATGCAAACAACTACCACTCTCAGTGTAAAAAAAAATTACCTCTGCCATCCCCCCATACCTTCCCCCAATCACTTTAAAGTTATGCCCTTGTATTAGCTGGGGAAAAACCTCCGGCTGTCCACTCAATCTATTGTTAATCTTCACAAACAGAAATATATACGGATTTCATTGCTACAAAGATCAGGCTGTCACACAATCTCCAAAATTGAAGATAAATCCTTATCCAAGGTCAAAATCATGGCTTTCTCCAACTGATACTAATAAGGTCACAGTCACCTTGTTCAAGTCCCATTGCAATTTTATTCCTTATCCATTACCTTTCAATAATCTGGATTTAATTTCTCCAATGCCCTTCTCACCAGCATCCTCAGTCCCACAATGACTCAGCTTTTGCAGGGAAATGTCATCCTTTTCCTGGTAAGAAACCAAAATTCCTGTACAAACACAGAAGTCCTGCAATGTGGTCAGTGCTATTCTGCTATTTATCCCACACTGAACTCTAATACTGAAATCCACAAAATTATTCTTTACCAAGCTGAACCTGATGCAAGTCTGCTCCTGTTGTACGTAATTTTTGAAGGAACTGTGAGGAACTCAGCTACATTTCCTTTTCATTGTTTGTGTGGTTCAGGTGACCAAGCAAGTAGTTTCTAACAGGGGATTTAAAAAAAAATTGTTAACATAGAAAAGATATTTCTATACTTCTACAATTACACTAGCTTAAGTACTTTTAATAAAGTTTAATTCAAAAACACTATTTGCAAAATGATTTGAGCGTTGCATTGCTCTTAGTTTCACGATGGCATTAATATTCCCCAAGTGAAGAAAGAAGTAAAAATCTCCTCCCATCTTCTGTCAATATTATTCTCTTAGAAAGTCCCTCTTGAAGATGTCACATCTTCATTTGAAATTGCTTAAACTGGAGAGTTAACTCGTTGTTAATTCAATTTCATGACATAGTGCCTTCAGCACTTTGCACATGTCCCTAATTCATAGAATTGGCTAAAAAACAGTTACAATTGTATCAGTCAACTGTTATCCTTTTCTTACTGAATGGAAGTTTACACTGGCTTTAAATGGCAAGAAAGCAGCAGCTGATGACCGAGTGTGACTCAATGTTTACTATATCAGTCAAGAAACTGCATTACCGCCTGCTTGATTAGCTGTAAATTTATCATTAAGTACAAATAGTCTTAATACTTTTTTAAGGTACCACAGTTAAATTTTCACATTATGGAATATTTACAGTAATTGTATTTCAGCAAATGTGGTAAAATTTATATCAAAATCTGATTGTAAAAATGTATTTTTCCTCTATCTCTGATAGTTCTTATTTGCACTAGGTATTGCAGTTATGAATATGAAGATGATGGACAGATTATCCCTTTTCGGAGCTCAGTGTCATATCTAATGTTAAGATGAAACCAACTGTGCAAGATTAGATTTGGTGATCATCCTAACTGTGATGGTTCAGTACAATTTTGGATCTAAACTTTCCACACTAAACCAGAGGAGTTTCAAACTACTGTTTTCAAAACAAGTTTCAAAATGGTGCAGCAAATCACAGGTAGTTTTGTGAGCTGGAATTAATGAATGAATAATACTTCTGTCTCTGCTGCTAACTGTGAGTGATCAAAGAATATACTATCCATCACATGTGCTTTCAGGGAAGATTCACGAGAATGATTCCAGGAATGGAAGGGTTACCGTATGAGGAACGTCTGGAAGCTCTTGGGCTGTATTCCCTGGAGTTCGGGAGAATGAGGGGGGATCTCATAGAAACATTCCATATGTTAAAAGATCTGAACAGATTAGATATGGCAAAGTTATTTCCCATGGTAGGGGAGTCTAGGACAAGAGGGCACAACTTCAGGATTGAAGGATGAACATTTAGAACAGAGATGCGGAGAAATTACTTTAGTCAGAGGGTGATAAATCTGTGTAATTTGTTGCCATGAGCAGCTGTGGAGGCCGAGTCATTGGGTGTATTTAAGGCAGAGATAGATAGGTTCTTGATTTCTTGATTAGCCAGGGCATCAAGGAGTATGGGAGGAAGGCAGGGGAGTAGGGATGACTGGAAGAATTGGATCAGCCCATGATCGAATGGCAGAGCAAACTCAAAGGGCCGAATGGCCTACTTCTGCTCCTATATTTTATGATCTTATGGTCTTATCAAACAAATAAATTGCAATCCACTCTGTGAAATTGTTATTACCTGCCACTGCAGAACATCTCAACCTCAAACATGTACACAACTGCTACTTTTTATACCTGAAATTATTTGGCCATTATGGTCTACATGACCAAACTGAGATAATATTCAATTTGCATTAGTTGAACTTGATTATTTTGTTTCAGAATTAATATTTTCCAGCTGAACAAAATGCAAGTAACCTTGCCTCAATCCAATAGTTAAAAGGTTTAAGTAACCATCTCCTACATTAAAAAATATATTGTTCAATTCTATATGTTTCATCCAATCATCAACACAACATTTAATCTGTATGAAGCCTTTAAGCCAGATGTTGCAACGTACCTCAGAAAGATATGAAACAAAAGAAGAAAGTAGATGCAGATGTCCAAAAACTTGTTCAACTTAAATAAAAGAAGAGGCGTAAGGGGTTCTTCATTCGCGGATGAGGGGTTATAGGTGAAAGATGTCCAATAAAATGGTCAAAGGAATGGGGAGAAGGATAGCCTGTTGAAAGTCACAGAGGTGAAGAAGACATCCTTCTTCTTGTGCCCATCCGCTACATTGATGTATCAAGTATGCCGGTGTGATTTCTTCAGTGAATAGTGATGACAGGTCAGCGGTCAGGAAGACACCCAGAGCCACAGCATGGCCCAGGGCATTGACTGTTTTACATATAAGTATGTGAATGTTGAAGTATTGAGTGTTGGGAAGCCTCATCAAGTAGTGAAGATGGGAGCAAAGCTGTAGGATGACATACAGGTACTGGTGCCAAACTTTAGAAATAATGGAAACACTCAGCAAACCAGGCAACATCGGTGGAAAAAGAAACTAAGTTGCAGGATACACAAAAAATGCTGGTGAACGCAGCAGGCCAGGCAGCATCTATAGGAAGAGGTACAGATGACGTTTCGGGCCGAGACTCTTCGTCAGGACTAACTGAAAGGAGAGATAGTAAGAGACTTGAAAGTGAGAGGGGGAGGGGGAAATCTGAAATGATAGGAGAAGACAGGAGAGGGAGGAATAGAGCTAAGAGCTGGAAAGTTGATTGGCAAAAGGGATACGAAGCTGGAGAAGAGAGAGGATCATGGGACGGGAGGCCTAGGGAGAAAGAAAGGGGTGGAGGGAAGCCCAGAGGATGGGCAAGGAGTTATAGTGAGAGGACAGAGGGAGAAAAAGAGAGAAATAAAAGGGAATAAATAAATAAATAGATAGATAGATAGATAGATAAATAAGGGATGGGTTACGAAGGGGAGGTGGGGCATTAACGGATGTTAGAGAAGTCAATGTTCATGCCATCAGGTTGGAGGCTACCCAGACGGAATATAAGGTGTTGTTCCTCCAACCTGAGTGTGGCTTCATCTTGACAGTAGAGGAGGCCGTGGATAGACATGTCAGAATGGGAATAGGACGTGGAATTAAAATGTGTGGCCACAGGCAGATCCTACTTTCTCTGGTGGACAGGGCGTAGGTGTTCAGCGAAATGGTCTCCCAACCTGCGTTGGGTCTCGTACAGCATGAGACAAAAAAATGTCTTGGTTCCTGTTTGAAAGTTCCGGTGATGAGGCATCCTTCCAAGTGACTTTGACTACCTGTTTAGAAAACCTTCCAATAGGATCCGCCATTTAATTTCCCTACAACCTCCAAGGACATTCCACGCAGATCATTCGTCAACTAATGCAGATCTTTGCACAATTTTTTCCACATGGAGCGGGTGATACAGCAGGGTCCTATTGAATGAATAACCCTGAGCAACATGGCAAAACCTTTGTAACACAAAAGCAGGCATCAGGAGAAGTTCAGTGCAGTTTCCCCAGTCCTAAAATATTTCTGAAAACATGATTTATTTTTGAATGTTCAGTAAAATGGAAGCTGGTGCAACAAGGAATGCGCTGGAGATGCTTATTTTACAATGAAGTTCTGCAGACTAAACCATTAATAAACTCATTCTCAAGTTTATATTGCAATAACTTGCAAAAGATTGAATAACTAAATAGAATAATAGTATATGTTGAGTTAAATATATGTGAACACTACATGATAAACAGAGTTATTGGTTAAGAAATGTGGCCTTCAACACATAACAGATAAATGTAGCTATCAATTTCCCATACCCTCTCCTGGAGACCTACCATAAGTATTGACAATGTGGTAGTTGTTGGCCCAAAGCAAATATGGGGGGAAATGATGTTCCTGGTTGCTTTGTGGTTGATTTTCCACAGTCTTGGGGCAACTGGGAATGGTGTATCTCAGGCAAAACCTGAGACAAAGATCCCAGTGAGTCACAGAAGAGCTGGAAGCTGAGATCCTACTGAGTCTCAGTGGAGCTTGGAACCTGGGCACCTGTGAGTCACAAGGAGCTCAGGAACCAAAGAGCACAGTGAGGTTTCTTGGGAGCATGGAAAACATCATCCAGTGAGCAAGGATTTACAACAGTCTGATAGCAGGTTATTGGAGCAGTTCATTTAGGGAGACCAACATGTAAGTGTTTACTGCAAGCATCCTAAAGCACATTAGACGGATTCCAAGTACAGACAAAATATTAACAAAAAGAAAATGAAATGTGTCGGTGTCTGTTTCACCGTGGTGTTCCGAAAATTGCTTTATCAACTTCAGGGATCAAAGTTCTAAGTAAGTTTATTATCAAAGTACGTATATGCCACCATATACAACCCTGAGATTCACTTCTTGAAGGCAATCACAGTGAATACAAGAAACACAATGGAACCAATGAAAAACTACACCCAAAAGGACAAACACACAATGTCCAAAAGACAACAGTCTCCTGAAGTCAATTATCATCTCCTTGGTCTTGCAGACATTGAGTGAGAGGTTGTTGTTGTGGCACCAACTCAGCCAGATTTTCAGTCTCTCTCCTCTATGCTGATTCATCACCACCTTTGGTTCAGCCAATGACAGTGGTGTTGTCAGTAATCTTAAGTATGGCATTGCAGCTTAGCCTCATGGTCATAAGTATAAAGTGAGTAGAGCAGAGGACTAAGCACAGAGCCCTGTGGTGCACCTGTGCTGAGGGAGATTGTAGAGGAAATGTTCTTGCCAATCTGAACTGACTGAGATCTGCACGTGATGAAATCAAGGATCCAGTTGCACAAGGAGGTACTAAGGCCAAGGCCTTGAAGCTCATGGATTAGTTTTGAGAGGATGATAACATTGAATGCTGAGCTGTAGTCGATAAACAGCATCTTGATGTGTGCACCTTTGCTGTCCAGATGTTCCAGGGTTGAATGAAGAGCCAATGAAGGTAATGTTGATCTATGGTGATGGTAGGCAATTTAGAGCTGATCCAAGTCACTTTTCAGGCAGAACTTGATATGTTTCATCACCAAACTCTCAAAGCATTTCATCACAGTGGATGTAAGTGCCTTTGGATGATAGTCATTGAGGCAGGTTACAATGTTCTTCTCAGGCACCAGTATAATTGAAGCCTACTTGAAGCAGGTGGGTACTTCAGACTGCGGAAGTGAGAGGTCAAAGATATTGGTGAGCATTCCAGCCAAGTGATCAGCACAGGTCTTTAGTATTTGGCCAGGTACCTCATTTGCTTCAGATGCTTTCCGTGAATTCACCCTCCAGCTCTCACCCCGGCCTCAGATGTTGAAATCACAGGGTCACCAGGGCTGGGGAGTTTGTGAAGGTGCTTCCATGTTTTGATGGTCTAAGCAAACATAAACGGCACTGAGCTCATCTGGGAGTGAAGCCTTGTTGTTACCTATGTCGCTTGGCTTCACTTTGTAGAAGGTGATGGCATTCAAGCCCTGCTGCAGCTGTCAAACATCCTTCAGTGATTCAAGTTTCTGGAATTGCCACTTCACACATGAGATGGCTTTCTGGTGATTGTACCTGGACCTTTTATATTTTGCTTGGTCATCAGACCTGAATGCCACCGATCTGGCCCTCAGCAGACTGAGGATCTCATGGTTCATCCAGGGTTTCTGGTTGGGGAAGACTGGGAATAATTTTTGTGGAGACACAGTCATCTATAATTGTTTTTATAAAGACCTTGCCAACCATGTTCAAAGATTCAGATCCTCTGATGAATCCTTGAACAGGGCACAGTGTTGCCATGTTTGGATATGGCCCAAGTGCGGAGTGAGAGACACTGAAGCAAGTCAATAGTTCACAGACTTTAATACAAACAGTGTTAAAGGGAAAATAAAACAATAAACGCTAGGCCAAACAGGGCCGTTAACTAAAACTCTCAAAAGGAAAACGAAGCCTACACTGCGGTGAAAAGAACATCTAAACATTAAACGAATACCAGTTGTCTTCAGAGTCAGTTGATCTTGAAAGTCCAATATCTCAGGCAAGGCCGAATGCAAAACAGCAGCGAAACATTGCTATGCTCTATCCAAGTCTCAACAAGCACTACGATGACAAGAATGAAGTTAAATACTATCTCGATTAAATAATAATTACCTGACACTTGCAAATTCACAAGCGCAATTGCCGATTCTACCGTGCTTCCGAATCTGTGGTTGTGACACACAGTCTAAGAAATTGAAGCAATCCTCTGCCTCCCGCGACAACCTGTTTGTTCTCCTTATCTCTGACGCCTTGCTCTTTAGCCACTGCTCGTATGCAGGTAGGAGGAGGACAGCTATATGATCAGATTTCCCAAATTGAGGTCTAGGCATGGAATGGAAGGCATTTCTAATTGTAGTAGAGCAGAGGTTGAGTGTGTTGTGACTCCTGGTGCTGCTGGTGATATGTTGATGATAACTGGGCAGAAATTTCTTCAAACCAGCCTGATTGAAGTTCCTGACAATAATTTAAAAGGCATCAGAGTAGGCTGTTTCTTGTTTGCTGATAGAGGCATTCAGTACCTTGAGCACCTAGTTAACATCAGCCTTTGGCAGTATGTAAACTGTGGTCAGAATCACAGAGGAGACCTCTTTTGGTAAGTAGAATGGTTGACATTTCATCATTAGATGTTCCAGGTTGGGAGGAACAAGAGTGTAACAAGGCTGCTGTGTTCGAGCACCACAAAGGATTTATCATGAAACACAAATGCCTATCTTTTGCCTTCTCCAAATCAGCATTCCAGTCCATTTGGTGTATTGAGAAGCCCTACGCTGTTACCAACTTGTCTGCAGTGAACCATGTCTCCATGAAACACAGAATATAGCAATTTCTCAAGGAAGAATTTATCAGAGATTTTTCTCAATGGGCCTAAGCTGACCTTCACAAGGGACTGCTCTGTCAGGGGTGGGTGAAATAGAGGTAGTAGTGGTTGGGGATCTGCAATAGAATGAGATTAAAGAACATAGAAGCTGCTCCTTATTGGCATCATACATGGTGGATTGATTAGGTGGTTTGCTTCCATAATCATTTCACTATTGTCTTCAAGAATTTTTTTTTGTTAGAGAGTTGTACATAACAAAAATAGATTATTCACTTTACCTCCTGTTTTTAAAAGGAAGTGAAGGATTTATTTACCTAGATATATCCAGAGTGATTTTTAAGAACATTATTTATTCAATATATCTCAAAGAAACACAGCATGTTTTCCATTGTGAAGACTCTTTTTCTATTCCTTTTTAGGCAAAGCCTAATGCGACTGAAGTACCAGTGACTTGGTCATGTTCTGACTTATAAAATACAGATTGGCAATTAGAATTTCCCAGTCAACCTCAAACATCTTTTTTATTGTTTAATATCCAAATTACAGGATGATTCTTGGAGAGGATTAGAAAAAAGAGATCAAAACACTGAATATAGTGCTGTGCTTTAATCCTTACCCTAGACCAGTAACAATGCACCAAAATCAATAAGAAGTGCATGGCTGCCTTCAAAACCCTTGACATTGTCACTTCCTGAGTAATTAAGAGCTACTACAGTTCCATGTCAGTTGCAAGGGCTAAAAATATAAAGACCCTTTTTCTGTAGCTTTAGACAAGCCCTATTCAGAGAAAAGAAATAGAGGGAGTTTGTTCAGAGGCCAGAGAGGGGAAGATAAAAGGAAAAAACATTTTTTTTAACTGCAGTCTGTCCATGACATGGGAAAAGTAGGGAGATGAATAGCGGGCTTGTGTGGTTATTTTCTACCTGACAGATTATTGTGGTGGAAATACTTGAGAAAGGTGAGTAACACAGGATAGAAGGAATAGAAGCCAATGAAGGCTGTTTGCATATGAAAGTGATGGTGTGTTCCAGGGGGCTATATCATTTATTGTATGATCTTATCTGGCGCGTGCCTCAGCAGCGTTTCCCACAGTCTGCATGCTTCAGTGCAGAGGCCTGGCTAGATGAAAGCAGACTTGAGGCCCAGACTGTCACTGTGTGGCTACGACATAACGCACTTGATAAAGAATACATTTTAGAATTTGACAAGGCCAACATTTACATTTTTAAATACCTGCTTAGAGGATTAGGCCCCTTTCCCAGTGCAAATGAGACCCTCTTGACATACTTCTTACAAACTTCCTACACATTAATATTTCATGCAATGTGGAGGCTTTTAATAAGTTCTCACTGAAACTGTATTCTTAATTGAACAATATTTTCCAATGTGCTTCTCTGACATGAACTCAATACTCCTTGCTTCACTTGGTATCTATTTAAGGTTATGAGATGTGAAATAATTTATGTGACAAAAACAAAGCACATGCTGGTTTAAAACTCTTCACAATGCATCATTTAACTGTTGATAATTCAGATATGGTGAATTGGCAAGGTTCTGCAATTTACACTATGGATCCCAGTATATGTTCAAGTTGTTGATAAATTTTTATGGCATAGTATTTTTGAAAAAAACTTTATTTTGTTTTATTTATACCAATTGCATTCATTGCAATTGTAATGGCGGATTTTTTGATGAAGTATTAACTCATCCTTTTACTTACTATAAAGAAATAGCAAATTAGTTTTTGGAGCATTATGACAAGCATCTTATGTCAGATGCATCTAAACTTAAGATTTTAAATGATCTTGATTCAGGAAGGTAAATTCCTCCTGGCAGCAAACAAAGAGAATATAAAACCATTGGGAAATAAACTTGGAGTATCAGAGTTTTAATTAACAATTTAATTATGGCCTCAGTCATCAGATATCTCACCATCATGTACTTAAGTTCAAGACTCTATTCTTAAAATAAATTTGGAAGCCAAACTTTTCATAATTGAATGAAATTGCCTTCTCCTTTAAAAGCTAAACTGTGCATTGATGACCGAGCGGGTGATCAAAGCACGGCTTATGTGAGATTTCAGTCCAATCCAGAGAAGACACTAAGCTCCCACTTCATAACCTTTAGTTGGGTGTTCTGTGAATGTCAAATCAAATTTGTCAACAGTGGCACTCACTCGTCTTTTTCCCTTTGTTTCATATGGGTGAAATAAAAGTTTGTTCACTTTAACAAATGCAGAAATCTGTTTTATAATTTATAATTTTATCAAGTACAAGCAACCTCATAGAAATCCCCCAATTACATAACTTTTCTCGCCATCCAGGTTAATTTGCTGAGTTATCTGACCTCAGTGTACAAGGCAGTTTTAATGTTTCCTTGAGCCTTCATTTGCATGGATCAAGGAGGGAATAATCAACTGGGGCCCAGGCTGGTGGCAACTATTATGCTGTTCCCTGGTCAAAAATATGCACCTACACTGGTAAAGAGAATCAGCATAAAATAACTGATGCATTTGGACAAACTTATCACCAAAGTGGTTCAATTTTCAGTTTTGCTGCGTGTTTTAATTTTTAAAAATTAATTCTAATTTTTTTCACAGATCTTTCAATCCTTCTCATGACGCTAGTGTCACCAGTCAGTGGTGATGATCAAAAAAGCACTGATAACGCCTTTAACTCCGATTCGTTATCATTCTCTCAGTCCTTGAGTCTACACACTCACAAGCATGCCCCCCTCCCCACACCGTACATCTGTTCGGGCTGCAGACTGTTGTTCCAGTCTACCCCTCCCCACCTTTTCTTCACCTGTTGCTCCATGATACAGTGAGCTTTTCACTGTACAGCAGGTGTGGAGTGAACCACCAGGCAATGTGTAGAGGTTGCCCGGTGCACAGCAGCCCAGGATAAGGAATACTTCCATTCAGCAATTACATGGAGGTGGATGGAACAGTGAGTGGGGGCCATTTCTGAGGAGCGGCAGCAGATCCTACATGTGCTGAGCACCCAGATTCGGTGGTGCGCATCTCCATTCACTGTGCAGGCCAGGTTGTAAAGCAACCCTGATTCATGCATCTCAACACTGAGAGCCTGACCGCTCACCCAGACCACCTCACACTAGCCCTCGTAGGCAGCCATTTCACATTGGTGGCTCATTCCACACTGAGGCAATGATGAGGTTAACCCATGGATGACTGAGCCCTTGACAGCTCCTGCCACAGGTCTCATTCCTGGAAACTAAGCAATAATGCATCTTTCCAATTCAGCCCCGTGCTTAAATCAATAGAATTTCAGGGTTTCCACACTGCCTCACCTTGTTTCGGTTCTACAGCATCAAATCACCTCCAAGTCCAAAGGAAAGTTATGGGTTTAGTAGAAAAAGTGTGATTGACAAAGTTTTTAATTGTTTTCTTTGTTTCATTGGCCACCAGCAAATAATCGCTGAGCTTCACCAGCTCCATCATGAAGACTGACTATTTTGGCTTTATGGTCAGGCACCAAACTATGCTTGCTGATTGAAGTTGAAGAAACTCTGTACATGCACCTGGTACGTTTGAGCTTTCACTGCCTATATAGTTCTGCAACACAATACAAACCACCAGTGAGCTTTCAGTTGCAAGTGCAACCAGGTTGATCCTGCCTTCCATGCCATTGGGTTACACAGTTACCTAATAATGAACAGGAAGCCTCCCAGACTCCTGTGCTGATCTACTTCTGGTGGTTCCATTAATCAACTAGGTTATCAACAATGTTCTGAAGTATCGCAGACCTCTGCGTTCAGGTATCGGATTACCAAGTCTGCTACAAAACGTTGGTTTAAGTTCAAATTTCCAACACCAGGCACGTCATCTTGAAGTGATTTTGATTTCAGAACAACTTCAATTTATTTCTCTCCTTTCTCTCAAGAAATAGAATAATAGAACATCCAAGGGGTTTACCAAAGCATCACTCGTAGTTTTACCTTTAAAGTAATTAATTCAGCATTTCTCCTCTAAAACCTGTCTCAGGCAGATGAATACTTGACGAACTTTTGTAAACCCACAAGACTGTTGAAGCTGAACTGAAGAATCACTTTCAGTTGAAATGGTCCCTGACAATTAGTTTAATAACCCTTCCAACACCCTGTAGCAGGCCACATTTACACTCAATGTGGAGCTCTTTTGTAGGAGTTAAACTATATCACATATTTGTTTCCAGCAATGTTCTTTAATTGGAAACCAGTGTCTGTTGCTTGCTGGCAGATTAGATTACATTACCAATCATTTAAACTGCTACTTTTCAAAATGAAGCACATTAAAGTCAGCAAAATCTTGAATGTAATAGTAATAGACATGGTTTATCTTTTCACAATATCTCTTTGTACCGTTAATTATGAATATGTGTCATGCAGCCCAAGGCAACTGTTACTTTCCCAGGATAATTAAAGTCACTTAGTTATTAAAAACTGTATGTTACCTTTTTTTTTATTTTACAAAGTGCCTGTATTGCTGGTCGAATGGATTATGCAGTACACACAGAGTAATTGAACAATCTGTGGGAAAGTCTGCCTCAGTTGTGTGTTCTTTCAGAGTAATCTCTGAAAATCCCTGATGACTGGATGATTTAATAGGCTGCTGAGTCCCTAAATCCTGCCTGTCTGTCTTCCTAAGTAAAAAAGAAACACTGTGTGGCATTTCCTGCCAGACCAGACTTGAACCTGAATTAGGCTGTAAACCATGGTAAGCCAAGACCTAGTACCATGTTCCCATGAATGCTTGTGCCCCTATTCCTCTCTCAGGAAAGGAATTCTATCCCATTGAATCAAAAGTAAAAGAAAGGTTTATTGCTTCCTATATTGTTCCATGTTCTTTATTTGGGAGTTTGCTCGCTGCTGTAGGGTTCACCGTCTTTCATTTTAATTATCTAAATGTGATGTGAGTTACAGATTTCAATTCAGCAAGTTACCCACTTTTCTGTTTATAATAATTTTGTGAACCCAGATTTGAATTAGTTATGGTTTGAGCTATGGTACAGTGCACTACAGAAACGGAACAAGGGGGAGGGGAGGGAGCAGCTATACAGAAGGAGAAGAAAAGACACAGGTGGTGATACTGTTCAATACCTATACCAGACAGTGGCTGACAGCAAATTACTGGATAATTTTTCATTCTCTTCCAAAGTGAGAGAAAGAAATACACTGCGAAACACAAGTTGAGCGAACGGACACAGTGAATGGTGGGGAAAATACACTGGAGAGGAGCAGCTCAGCAGCAACATGACTATTTTCTTTACCTAAATCAGTTTTATTCCAGCAGAGCAGCACATTAAAGTTTGCTTTGTTAAAGATACTTTTAAAAATTGCAAGCATGACTAGCATCATTAATGGTGAGCTTAATATTATGGAATTATTGTAAAACCTATTTGGCTCACTACCGTAATTTAAGGAAAATATTCTGCTGCGCATGCAAACCAGGTCTATTGTGGTCAGTTCAAAAGAAACCAGAAAATGGAGGTTAAATCCTGGCTGTTCTAGAAAGATCCCCGCTTCCTCTTCAGAATGAGTAAAATTAAGGAACAGAAAAGAGAACAGATAGATTATTATGCAGAATATGTCCGCAGAGCTCCAAACAGTTTTTCCTGCTAAAAATTTGGAATGAATAATCCAATCTTGGTATCGGAATTGGTTTATTATTGTCACAGGTACCGTACCAAAATACAGTGAAAAGCTTGACTTGCATACTGTGTATACAGATCAAATCATTACAGAGTGGATTGAACTAGAATAAGATAAAACTATAAAAATGCAAAATAAAGTGTAAAAACTACTGAAAGAGTTCAGTGTAGTTAAATGATAAAGTGCAAGATCATAATGAGGTTGGTTGTAAGATAAAGAGCCCATCATATAGTACAAGAGTCTGATGACAGTGGGATAGAAACGATTTCCTGAGCCTGGTGGTACGTGCTTTCAGGCTTTTGTATCTTCTACCTGAATGGAGAGAGAAGAGAAGAGAGGGTGTCCAGAGGTAGGTGGGGAGGGGAGGGGAGTGTCTTTACTTATGTTGCTGCTTTCCTGAGGCAGAGGGAAGTATAGACAGAGTCCATGGAAGGGAGGCTGGTTTCTGTGATGTGCAGAGCTGTGTCCACAACTTTCTGCAGTTTCTTGTGGTCACATCCAGAACAGTTGCCGTACCAAGCCTACTTCCCGAGGAAGCAGGCTAAAGAAATTCGGCAATCTTGCAAAGATTCCTGGTGATGATCAGAGTAAAAGTATGTCACATGCCTCTGGTAGCCTGAACTATCAATTCTCTCCCATGCCATTGTATTGGCCTCTCTTAAGCAGCTATCATTATCCACCAGCAGGTTCGTGGTAACCCACTGTGATGTCCCATGTGCTTTCTCTGGTACTGTCCCATCACCCTTTAGTTCACTGGAGAATCGAACCGCCCCATTGTAAAGTCACTGACAGAGTTGCTGAGTGTGAAGAAAATCACTATGTTTGTCTCATTTGCTTTATGATCATAAGCTTCAGAACAATCTGTATTTGATCAAATAGTCAACAGATAAAGAGGAAGTGGTCTTCAGGTCAGACTGGTCTAATCCCAAAGCAAACATCAGACAACTCAGGTCACAAAGAATTAGAAAAATCACCATTTTGTAGCTTAATTACAGCATAGCCATACTTTTCGAAGGAGATCTTCAATCCCAGTTGCCAGCACCTCAATTTAAAAATATACAACCACTAAGAGTCATCAATCATGAATGATAATTCTGTTTCTCTCATCGGTGATGCAGCCTGTCTGCTGATTATCTCCAGGATCTTCTATGTTTGTAAAATACAGGATCATATTCAGACTAAACTGTACATTATGTTACCAGTGGGTTTCAGTGGACAACTCACAGAAGAGAAATTTGCATTCAGCAGCACTATATAAGGTTGTGGAACGAAGATTAGAGTCCAGTGGGTAAGGTCAATTAGGAGTGAGAACAAAGTGCGACCCAGTAATGATCTTCACTTCATCTATAGCATTTGGAACAACACTCTTACCACTCCTGGTCCAATATTCAGTTATGTATGTTCCAAGTATCTTTATGTTGACAGCCAAGGGTTATGTTCTGAAAAGAAGGGGTCAGCCATTCAGAAGTGAGATGAAATGAAGTTTCTTCACCCAGATGGTAGTAGATCTTTGGAATTCTCTACCCTAGAGAGCTGTGGAGGCTCATTTGCTCAGTATATTCAAGAAGTAAATAGATTTTCAGCTGTTGTGGGAATAGAGAGAATTGTCTTGTGGACGAAAGCGGCACTGAGGTAAAAAAATCAGCTATGGCCTTCCTGAATGTGACAGTAGGTTGAATGGCCAACTCCTGTTGCTGTTCTCATGTAAAATCAGCCACATATCTCTTTAAACACTTCCAGAAAACATAAAAGCCATATCTTCCTGACTGCTGTCAGGCCAAAAGCAACTGGTTTCATACATATTATATATGTGCAAATATGTTAGCAATTATTTTATCATCACAACAATAACGCAAGTGCTGATCTTTATTTGCAGCCTGTAAATCATGGACAGGCTGACAGATGGTGCCTCAAAGAAAATGTATACTCATTTCACACAAAGGCAGAACACTGATAGAAGAGTTCTTCAAATATTCTACGTCAATTACACAATGCAAAAGGTTGTCTTAGGATAGCGTCGGTGGATTATAACCTATCAGATACACTCAAATATGCAATATTAATTTAGAGTTGCATACCATCCAGAGTGTTGTGGAGGTTACCAATCTGTCACCAATGGAAGCAAATTATTCGTTACAGGTATCTTGGAGTCTGGGATCCAACAACATATATATGATTTTATGTGTCAATCCAAGACAAAGAGTTTTCTGATATTTTTAGGTCTTTTTCTCTCTTTGTTCACCGATGGTGAAACAATGGACATGAACTTACTTTCATTAACCAATACTTATCCCTAATTTTTGAGAATGTATAATCTCCATCTCTCATTCTCATGCTAAACTCGTGTGACCTGATCTGCAAAGATTTTGAAAAGATAAACTTCCAGACATAAGCAGGATATTGCCATAATAGTCACAGGTATAATCCATCTGGTGGCTCCTTTCATATATGCACCACTCTCTGCCTGAGGAAGTTTCTCATGGTTAACATCAACTATTTTTAAATTTTAAAACATATCCTACAATCCCATCCGTGATAAGATTAGATCTCTCCAGAGTTATACTTTATGACTGATATAAACTAATAGTGAACTATCTGATATTGTAATAGAGACAAAAAGATCATTAAAGAACAACATATGGTTCTTAGTCTCAGTGGAGTGGGCTAAATATTTAGAAGTTACTTGGAAGATTATGGTTAATGAGGGATTTAGCCAAAACTTTAATTTATTAAATTTATTCATTAATACAGCAAACTGCTTCAGCTGTTTGGACAGCCTAAGCCAGGTTTAAATCCAGGCTCCACTGGAATGCAGATAAGAAACTCTCCACACACAGAGTAGTAATCTGGACAGGCCTTTCATAACTTGAAATTGGCAATTTTAGATGAGTAATTAATAGATTTTTGTTAAACAAAGTTTTTATGTCCTTAATGTGATGGGATCCTGCAGTACCCCTATGAACTGTGCTTTTGAAAAGAGAGAGAGAGAGGGGGACAAAGATTAACGGTTGGACTGTCACTTTAAGGCACTGGAAGTAACTTCGGATTTCTACTGAGTTTGGAGTTGGAGACAGCACCAAGCAGCTCGAAAATTGCTATGGTGACCGAAGGCAGGTTGTTGATACTTTTTCAAGGACAGTTGGCCTGCCTGTGCATTTCTTCACAGAGAGGAAGGAGGAGTTATTTGAATGACAGCTGGTACCGAGTACGGGAAGATAA
Organism: Mobula birostris; assembly: GCF_030028105.1. Taxonomy (NCBI): domain Eukaryota; kingdom Metazoa; phylum Chordata; class Chondrichthyes; order Myliobatiformes; family Myliobatidae; genus Mobula; species Mobula birostris. The sequence goes on along the minus strand of NC_092373.1, from coordinate 44,725,617 downwards.
AATAGGTTAGATGATACAGACCTCAGACACATGTTTGGGCACTGAATGAGCATTGTTGTGCCCGCAAAAAAAGTGGGTTTTGGAGGATCAATCAGGCTTATCGATCCATTCCTCTTGCAGTGGAAAGAGGAAAAGAGTTGACTGGTGGGGAGTTGTCCATGTGTCCACCCTCGCCTGGGGGATAGCTCCACCACAGAAAACTGGTCCCCTTTGTTAAAGTCACAGTCGGTGACTTTTAAAGGAGTTCGAAGGACAATGAGAAGATCGATGGCGTCAGCTCACCTGAAGACTCAAATTTCTCCCTCTCTCTCCCTATTACTACTCAACTCAATACCACGAACTGAACTGAACTTTACTCATCATCATAAGACTGTATCTTTTTAGCCTTAGACTTAAAGAAGCTTGGTTTTTCATACATATATTTCCACACTTACTGATTTACTTACTTATATATATATATATAATCATTGCTAACCTGTTTGATTTATTTACATTTATATTACTGTATTGCGTAGTTACTAATAAATATTATTAGTTTATAGCAGTACTGGACTCCAAAGTGTTTTCCATCTCTGCTGATACTTTATTCCCGTCACGGGGTTCGTGACATTAAGGCATGTGGAACTGGATTACAGATCTGCTGTGATATCATTAAATATTAGGGAGAATAGCATACTCCTAACCTTATGTTTCTATGACGACAATTTCAATCTCACAGATTCATTGTCAGTTTTCAGAATTAAATATCAAAGCAACTAAGTGATTTTATTCAGTAATCTAGATTTTTAATGCTGCATGTATGTAGGTGAACACATCATCCATGGCAGACTACTGTGAATGCCCACAAGAAAATGAATCACAGGGTAGTATCTGTTGACATATACATACTTCTGTAATAAATTTACTTTGAACTTTTGAACTTTGACAATCATGGCACTGGATATGACAGAGAATAGCTTCAACATTCTCTCAGACATATTCCATCTACACTAATGCAGGCTGATGCATGTTAAGGAGTGTTCTTTGTCTGGAATGGGGTCTGCATCCCCAGCAGAGCAAGGAGGTTGGCTTGTCTTTCAAGAAGCCTTAATGTCCTATTCCACCACATCTGTTGCTGATTACACAGGTTGCAAGTGATTTAAAGCTTCCTCCCTTGCTGCTACACACACCTAAACCCCAACAGGATTCCAAATCTTATCTGGTGTTTAAAGAAGATCCAATGATGGATGATGGTTCTTTGGGAGTAAATTCGTTAAAGTATTCAGAAGGGTGAGATGATACCAGAACTTGTGGGAGTGGTTGGGAAGGCTAGAACTTCATTCCTTGGATTTTCTGAGTGAAAGTCACATTGCTGGCTTTAGAAATGAGGGAGAAGGTTGTTGAAGAGTTATGACTTTTAGTTGATCTTAAATTAAAGACCATTGTAATATGTGATTGAATTATATTGCTTCTGGCACGTCTTTACCCACTAGCTTAATTTATCTGTTACTATGAAATTGCCTTCTATGTTCAACAATGAAGGCATCAATTGTTGTCCATTGTTAACACTCATCCACTTCAATTGAATGGGTCAAGGTTCAGAAGTTCAAAGTTCAAAATACATTTATTATCAAAGTATGCATATATTATACAACATTGACATCCGTTTCCTTACAGGCAGCCACAAATCAAAGAAACCCAAATGAATTTACAAAAAAAGAAGACTGTCAAACACCCAATATGCAGAGTGAGAAAAAATCGTGTAGAAAGTAAATAGCATTCAGAACAAAAGTGAGTCCATAGTCACAAAGCCTGGAGGACCCAGAGCAGGCCACAGCCTCAGCCTCAGTTCAGCACAGAGCCGAGTAAACATTGCAGAGCAGCAAGCAGAACAGGCCTGACCCTCACCACTTAGCCCAACACCCTGCCTTTTCAGTCCATCTGGGCAGGTGTTTAAGTAGTTCAAACATCAGGTTGTTCCTCGCACTAGGATCCAGGCCCTGTCGCATCAATACGCCCAAAGCCCGGACCTCCACCGTTATGTTTCAATCTGTTACCAACCTTTCCAAAGTGGCCTGGAGCTTAGATCGGTCAAACCTCACTCCTATTTTAGGTGGACGGGCGTTGAATCTGCCTCTCCTCTGCTCCAACTTTTCTCCACTCCTCTCACCCCGACTTTGCCTCAAACATGCCGTGACCTAACCTCAACTTTGCCTTGCACCTACACACTCAACTCAGCCTTGCTCGCCTCTCCATTGTTTGCACTGATTGCCTACCATAAACTTTACAGGAAAAAATATTGATAATAAAATATTTAGGTGTATTCTTTGCTTTGATTGCCACCAGTAAATAGTTGCTGGGCTTCATCAGCACCTTCTTAAACCAGTTATAGTTAAAGCCCCACCCCAGAGGATTGATCATAACAATTGAGATTAGTAATTCCAGTACAGTATAGCTGAACTGTTACTGAGCATGTGGGAAGACATTTAATTGAGACCCTGAATCAGAATCAGGTTTAATATCACTGGCATTTGCCATGAAATTTGTTGTTTTGTGGCAGTGGCACATAATAATAAAAAACCTACAAATTACAATAAGAATATATATGTATATATGAAATATTTAAATGAAATAAGTAGTGCAAAACAAAAGGGAAAAAATTTCTGGGATAGTGTACATGGATTCATTGTCCATTCAGAAATCTGCTGGCAGAGGGTAAAAGCTGGTCCTAAAATGTTGAATGTTTGTGTCTGTTATGTATTTAATATTTCAGTAGTATTTAAATAATATTATAAATATATTGTTCAATTAAGCCTTATTTGCTTAAATAATTAATTAGTGATTAGATGTAAAAATAAGTGAATTGCATATGTTATGATACTACATGATACATGTACACCTTGCTTAAAGTAAACACAAAGTTAGACTCACATTTCAAACTCTCCTCTTTTCCTTTCAGTTAGTTTAATGTTTTGGAGTTACAAGACGTAACGGTGGTGTTGAGGAGATCTTAAACAAACTGAGTCAACTACCTACCTGTCGAAGAACAGCAAGACATTTGAATTTTTAAAAAGCACAGCAAGAAAGGGTTGAGTAAAAAAAACAGCATGGCAGTTGCTTCTTTGGGAATGGGCAAAGACTGTCAAGTTTAAAAAAAATCAGAGAATTGTAGAATTCACAGGTTCATGAACAGTGAGTACTGGGTGATAACAAACATTTAAAAATGGGCAGAAATAGCTGGCTACATCAGAAAGATAGTTGTGTCTATTTCTCAATGGATAACTGGCTCATGTATACTGAGAAAACTGAATACTATTTTGAAGCAAATAAAATAGCCAATAGAAAGCAAGTACAAATTTTGCTGTGTGCATTGTGTTTAATGGCATATAACTTGCTTAGAAATTTGACTGTTCCAACCGAACCAGCCAAACTGACCTTTGCTGATATCGTGAAAGTAATCTAGGAACTTTTAGAACTGAAAATATTGTTGATTTCTTGATTGGTGATTGTTTTGGGTCTCATAAGTAGAAACAAAAAGAAACATCCATTTCAACATACGTAACTGAAGTGAAGAGATTTCTGAGCATTGACAGTTCAGTTACGGGCTGCATGATGCACTGAGAGATTGTTTATCTTGTGAAATCTTACAAGAAAGCATTCAAAACATGGCTCCTATCTGAAGTACAACTTACATTTAAAAGAGCATCAATGGAAACAGCAGACAGTAAAGTACTCGAGCTGCAATCAGGAATGAATGACAGCATGAACAAAATTGCAATGTCTAAACAGAAACAGGCCTGGCCAATCAAATTGTGTTCCACTCTGGCAAAGGTTCAAATACACAAAATCAATGCAGAGTTAAAGGCGAAACTTGCAGAAAATGCAAAATAGGATACATACAAAGAGCATGTTGGGCAAACAAAAATAAATGGACTGCACAGGGAAGAGAAAATGGTTAAATGTCATGTGGCAGTTTCAAAACGAGCACTAATCTACATGTTTTTGATGAAAAATCTGATAATGATGAGAATGATACAGGAATAAGTAACCTTGAGATTTACAATATGAAAACTAACAGGCAAGCAATATGGCTGACACAAGAAGGGTACGGCAATTAAATTAAAATGGAATTAGACCCTGGCTCAGCTGCTTCAGTCATTCTATAAAGATTCAAAGATTCCGAACTGAAGTCTGAAGATATCCAAAAAAGAACTTATACTGGAGAAAAGATAACTCTTGTGGGAATAACACTGGAAACAATGAAATACAATGATCAACAAGCCACATTGGGCTTGTCTGAGGTAAAACCAAGAGGGTCAGCCTGTGGGAGTGTGATTGGCTGACACAACAACAACTTGATTGAAGCTCCATCCACCATTTGCATGTCACATACCCTGCAATAGAGTCAACTGAAAGCGAATAAAGAAAGGTACTGAATGATGTCCCAGTAGTGTTCAAGGATGGCATGGAGGCTGAGGGAGTTCTTTCCAAAGTTGAGTGGAGCCCATGGGCAATGCAGTGGTCCCAGTGGCCAAAATATCACCATCAACTCATTATTGAAAACAAATCAATACCCTCTACCTAGGATAGCTTTGCAAACCTCTCTGGAGGGAAACCTTGCAGCAAATTGGACTTAGCTATGGCCTAACTGAAAATAAGGGATGGAAGAAGAGTCCAAAGCATTTCTCAACATAAACACTCACAAAGAGCATCATCGCTATAACAGGCTATTATTGAAGCATGATCTGCACCTGCACTCTGGCAGAAAGCTATGGACCAGGTGCTGAAAAGCTGTCAGCCACTGAGTGTCACCTGGATAACATCATTGTTACCAGTAAGGATGTCAAAAAACATTTCCAAAATCTGAAGACGGTGTTAAAAAGATTAGAAGAATATGGGCTCAGAGTATGATGCAATGAGTTTGAATGCTTTAAACCAAGGATCACTTACCATTGTGGTCACACCTTTGTGCACAAGGATTACACAAATGTGCTGAGAAAATTTAAGCGGTTGTAAATGCCCCAAGACCAAAGAATATGTTACAGTTGCAGTCCTTTTCAGGATCAATTACTATAACAGCTTCCTGCCAAAGCTAGTTACTGTGCTCCACCCCTTAGACTCATTACTACAGATCAGGAAGAAATGGCAAAGTACAAAATAATGTGAAGTGGCTTTCAAAAAGGCAAAGGGAATGGTGATGTCAGACACTGTACTCACACATTACGATCCACGTTGTCCAGTGAAGCTTGCTTGTGACGCCTCATCTTCTGGTATTGGTGCAGTCATATCACACGTTAAGAGTGATGGAAGTGAATGCCCCATAGTCTTTGTTCCCTTACCTTCTACAGAGAAAAAATATGCACAGATTGTAAGATTGGTAGAGAAGTCTTGAGTAGGGTTTGAGGTGTAAAACGTCTTAGCCAGAACTTGTATGAGAGAGGATTTACCATTGTTACTGATCATCAACCACTAGTGCTGGCTCGAAACTTTGTCTGGTGCCTGGGATAGAGCAGCAGATCAATCAGCTTGCCATGTACTGTTCGGGATGCTAGCATGTCCAGAAGTTGCCAGGAGAAGCACCTCTCCATCTCTGGGAATGGCCTGCATTGCTCTGGCAAAGGATTTATGTGGATTTTGCCGGACCATCCATGGACACAAATTACTTGGTAGTAATGCATGCAGTGGCAAAGTGGTCAGAAGAGTTCCTAATGGCCTCCACTACAACCTTGTACACTGTGGATGTGTTGAGAAGCCTCATTGTAATGACTGGTGTTCCAGAGCACTTAGTCAGTGACAATGGACTACAGCTTGTGGTGGAACAATTTCAGTCATTCCTGAAAATAAATGGAATCTGCACATACCACCCAGCTACAAATGGCTTGGTTGAAAGGTTTGTCCAGAGTCCAAATAATGCACAGTGAGCAATGTCAACAGGGCACACAACATTAACACTGAACCAAAGGTTTGCTATTTTCCCTTTGCATATCGTAATACGCTGCACTCCACAACCAACAATTCACCAGCTATGTTGTTCTTGGGTCGTCTCTTGCATTCATGCTTGGATCTCCTCAAACCCAATCTCAGAAGGAGCTTGCAGTACAAACAGCAGAGACAATCTGAGGGTTCTTCAAACAAGGAGGCTTGATGTTTCACTCCTGAACAAACAGTTCTGGTGCGGAATTACAGAGGTGATCAAAAATGGGAACTCGGAAAGTTTAATGACAGAACTGGACCACATCCTACGCAGTGCTATCATCTGGAGACAATACATTGATCAGCTGAAGGGAGGAGAGTCAATTGTCAGAGAAGAAAGCTGTGCAGAGTTGTCAGAACCACATCCTGCAAACCCTGAGTCAACTCCTACAACTGCCATGGAGGGGTCCCCAGAACCTGAAATTGTTTCATAGCCATTAGTCTCAGCTGCCAAGCAGAGTGATCCTTCTTGTCAGAAAAGACGTTATTCCAAAACAAAAAGAAAGCCTCCGCAGTGATTAAGTCTTCAGGTCTGAATGGGACAATTTAAAAATTTACTATTCTGTGGATGCCTGTATAGCAGTTGTATTATATAGTTGACATGCATTCTGTATTGAATTGGTGTTTATATCTAAGCAGGGAGGACTATTGTGCAATTAGTAGTATTTGAGTAATATTGTAAATATATTGTTTGATTAAGTATTCTTATTCATTTAAATAATTCGTTATGGGTCAAATGTAAAAATAAGTGAATTGCATACAGTACTCTGCAAAATTCTTAGGTACATAGCTAGAATGCCTAAGACCTTTGCACAGCACTGCATTTGTCAACGTGGAGCAGGGAGTGAATTTGTAAATCTGGCAGGAGCAAAGGATGTTATGAATGGCAAGGAGTGTGGGGCAGACGGCAGAGAAGGAGTGCCAGAGGCTGGGGGATCACGCATATGCCAACAAACCCAGCCCTCAGACACCAGGCAAAGTTATTTAATTCCAAACAATTGGTTTTTTGATCATTACAGAATGTCTCTCTGGTGCTTTCCACTCCCTCTCCTCTGCCTTCCCTTTATCCTAACTATGATTCCTCTCTCCCTGCCCTCTTCCCACTCTGTCTACAATAGAGACCTATATCAGAATCAGGTTTATCATTGCTCCTGTATGTCATGCATTTCCTCCCTCTCCCTTCCTCTCACCCCAGCTCTCCTCTCTCCACTGACACTACCAGCATCCCTCCCCCTCCCCCCTCTGATCCCAGCTCTCATCCGTGCTGGGCCTTTACCATCCCTTCCAACCTGTCCTCAGTAAGGGCCTTACCTTTGTCCCCCTTCGCCCACACCTCGGTGAGTTCCGCACACGCCATGACGCTGAACTCTTCTTCTGCCAGATCGTCTTTGAGCCTACTTCTTCGGCAAGGACTCTCCCATCCCCACCGATGACCCCTTCTCCTGTCTTCAACCCTCCTCCTCTTCATGGACACCCCGCTCTGGTCTTCTGCCTGCTCTGGATCTCTTTTATTGCTAACTGCTGACGGGACATCAACCGTCTCCACTTCACCACACCTTGTTCCCATTCCAACCTCACTCCTTCCAAACGCTCTGCTCTCCACTCCCTCAGCACCAATCCTAACTTTACTATAAAACCCGCTGATAAGGGGGGGTGCTGTTGTAGTCTGGCGTACTAACCTCTACCTTGCCGAGGCACAGAAACAACTCGCTGATACCTCCTCTTATTTACCCCTCGAGCATGACGCCACTAAGGAACACCAGGCCATTGTCTACCACATCATCACCAACCTTATCAGCTCTGGGAATCCACCAACCTCATAGTTCCCACCCCCCGCACTTCCCGTTTCTACCTCCTACCCAAGATCCACAAACCAGCCTGTCCAGGTAGACCCATTGTCTCAGCTTGCTCCTGCCCCATCAAACTCATTTCTGCATACATTAACACTGTTTTATCTCCCCTTGTTCAATCCCTTCCTACCTATGTTTGTGACACTTCTCACGCTCTGGATTTTTCAATGACTTTAAGTTCCCTGGCTCCCTCCGCCTTATTTTCACCGTAGATGTCCAGTCCCTATATACCTCCATCCCCCACCAGGAAGGTCTCAAAGCTCTCCGCTTCTTTTTGGATTTCAGACCTAACCAGTTCCACCCCTACCACCACTCTCCCCCGTCTAGTGGAATTAGTCTTTACTCTCAATAATTTCTCCTTTGGCTCCTCCCACTTCCTCCAAACTAAAGGTGTAGCTATGGGCACCCATGTGGGTCCCAGTTATGCCTGCCTTTTGGTTGGCTTTGTGGAATAGTCCATGTTCCAAGCCTATACTAGTATCCGTCCCCCACTTTTCCTTCGCTACATCGACGAATGCAATGGCTTTGTTTCCTGCATGCATGCTGAACTCATTGACTTCATTAACTTTGCCTCCAACTTTCACCCTGCCCTCAAATTTACTTAGTCCACTTCACACACCTCCCTCCCCTTTCTTGATCTTTCTGTCTGTATCTCTGGAGACAGCTTATCTACTGATGTCTACTATAAGCCTATGGTGTCACAATGAGGGCACTGGGAGTGGACCCAAATGCAAGGCACAGACACTTAAGTACAAGGAGCAGGACTGGACTAGAGTAGGGATGTGACAGGATACAGACAAGGAGCAGGGACAAGAACATGGGCTAGGACATGGACTAGACAGGGAACCCAGACAAGGAACTAAGAACTAGGAGCATGGGCTTGGCTTCTGAGCCAGAGACTGGACAAGGAACGAGAACTGCATCTTGCCTCAGGCTTGGGCCCCAGAACCAGGCAAGGACATGACATGACTGCAGGACAGGACATGGCTGGGGTCTTGAGGCTGCAGGCTTGGAGACAGGCTTGGGGTCTTGAGGCTAGAATTCTTGGAGGCCAGACGAGGACATGACAGGGCAAGGGTACTTCGAGGCAACTCCTGGGCAGGACACGGGACAGAAACAACCGCAGGGTAACGACAAATGGCCTGGCTTACCCGACGGAGGCAAGGGACAGGAAGGGACAGAACCAACCGCAGGGTAATGTCAAACGGCCTGGCATACCCAACGGAGGCAAGGGGAAGGAAGGGAGCTGGGTCTGGGGTGGCTCAAAGACTCGAGGCGGCTGGTAACCTCTGCAGGCTACAGAACAGCCAAATCCATATCTCGAAGACTGCACTAGCCTTCCCCCGTGGGTTGCAGTGAGGCGAGGCAACAGAAGGAAGGGAAGGGATTCAGACAGGAACAACCAAGCCCTGGTCTCTGGAGGTATTTATGAGTCTGCCCAAACTAAAATCATATGACTCAATTAGAGTGCTCAACAGAAACGGGGTAAACAGGAAAACCTGGAACAAGGGTCAATGGATCGGACCGTGAACCGGAATGCAGACTTCACGGACCGGACCATAACATACGGACTCTCACGGCTCCCTGGACTATTCCTCTTTGCACCCTGTCTCCTGCAAAAATGCCACCCCCTTCTCACAATTCCTCCGTCTCCACCGCATCTGCTCTCAGGATGAGGCTTTTCATTCCAGGAAGAAGGAGATGTCCTCCTTTTTTAAAGAAAGGGGCTTCCCTTCCTCCACCATCAACTCTGATCTCAAATGCATCTCTCCCATTTCACGCACATCTGCTCTCACTCCATCCTCCCACCACCCCACTAGGGATAGGGTTCCCCTTGTCCTCACCTATCACCCCACCAGCCTCTGGGTCCAACATATAATTCTCCATAACTTCCGCCACCTCCAACGGGATCCCACCACTAAGCACATCTTTCTCTCCCCCCCTCTTTCTGCTTTCCACAGGGATCGCTCCCTACGCGACTCCCTTATCCATTAGCCCCCCCATCCCTTCCCACCGATCTCCCTCCCAGCACTTATCCTTGTAAGCGGAACAAGTGCTACACATGCCCTTACACTTCCTCCCTTACCACCATTCAGGGCCCCAGACAGTCCTTCCAGATGAGGCGACACTTCACCTGTGAGTCGGCTGGTGTGATCTACTGCATCCGGTGCTCCTGGTGCGGCCTTCTGTATATTGGTGAGACCCAACGCAGACTGGAAGACCGTTTCGCTGAACACCTATGCTCTGTCGGCCAGAGAAAGCAGGATCTCCCAGTGACCACACATTTTAGTTCCACATTCTGATATGATAATTCACGGCCTCCTCTACTGTAAAGATGAAGTCACACTCAGGTTGGAGGAACAACACCTTATATTCCGTCTGGGTAGCCTCCAAACTGATGGCATGAATATTGACTTCTCTAACTTCCGTTAATGCCCCTCCTCCTGTTCTCACACCATCCCTTATTTTGTTTTTTTATTTTTTCCTTTTTTTTCTCTGTCTCTCTTTTCTCACTCTGTCCCTCTCACAATAATTCCTTGCCTGCTCTCCATCTTCCTCTGGCGCTCCCCTCTCACTTTCTTTCTCTCTAGGCCTCCCATCCCATTATCCTCTCCCTGCTCCAGCCTTGTATCCCTTTTGCCAATCAACTTTCCAGCTCTTAGCTCCATCCCTCCCCCTCCTGTCTTCTCCTATCATTTCCGGCGTCCCCTCCCCCTCCCCCTTCCACTTTCAAATCTCTTACTATCTCTTCTTTCAGTTAATCCTGACAAAGGGTCTCGGCCTGAAACGTCGACTGTGCTTCTTCCTATGGATGCTGCCTGGCCTGCTGCATTCCACCAGCATTTTGTGTGTGTTGCTTGAGTTTCCAGCATCTGCAGATTACCTCGTGTTTGTGTCATGAAATTTGTTTTTTTTACAGCAGCAAGAGCAGTACAGTGCAATTCATAAAATTACTACAGTACCGTGCACAAGTCTTAGGCTTCCTAATTATATATATGCTTAAGACCTTTGCACAGTACTGTGTATCATGAGGCTACCACATGATATTTGCATGCCTTGTTTAAAGTAAACACAAAGTTAAACTCATATTTAGTTCTCAATTAGTTTAAAGTTTTAGAGTTACAAAACATAACAGTTTATTCATGCCCCTGCTACTGTTTCTATGTCAGAGTGATGCAAAATATCTCCTGGTCCCCTGAAAAAGATCAGTGCCTTGACCCTGGTAGCCTACTGGTTAGTGTAAATGGTTTACGGCACCAGGAATTGGAAGGTTGGAGTTCCAGAGTTCAGTTTCCACTGCAGTCTCTGTAAGGAGTTTGTACATTCTCCCTTTGACCTCTCGATGCTCTGATTTCCTCCCACAGTCCAAAGACATATGGATTAGGGTTAGTAAATTATGGGCATGGTTACACTAGCAGGCTTCCTCCAACACATGCTTGGACAATGATGGTCAATGACTCAAACTGTACATTTCAATGTCTTGATGTAGGACAAATAACGCTAATTCCATCTATTTTTATTTCTCACTTACCATTACCGACATTGTCACTTGTGGGATGGCATCAAGTGCAGATTGGCCATCTTTATTACATTATGACCGTGACAGCTCTTGAAAAGTAAACAACTTTGAAATGTTCTAAGAGGAACAAGGAAGATATTGTGTCAAAGCTTAGACTAAGATTATATAGGCCATGAGCTACTGGTGTCCCTCTGCTTCAAAAGCACTGGTGGAACATAAGTGGTGGGGGGAGTGGGGTGTTTCCAAAGCTACAGATTTTTCATACAGTGTGAAATCCTGGAAGCTTAACACTGTGCAGGTTGCCACAAATGGACCTCTCTGTAGATCAGGAATATAGACCATGGCTGATTAATTTGCAACTTGCTCAGATATGGAAAGAACTGAAGGAATTGCTGTATCACTGCATTATACCCAAGTTTCAAAGACTTCCTAAATGTCAGGGATCAAATATGGATCCTTCTTAGTCTGGATGGCTTGGTTTAACATCACAGTCTGGGCAGGGCAGTCTACAGCCTGAGGACACAGATTTAGGTGAGAGGAAAAAATTTGAAGGAGATCTAAAGGGATGGGGTTATTTGGAGATAGCTGCCAGCAGAGGTGGTGGAGTAATTACTAGAGACATTTGGACAGATACTTAGATAGGAAAGGTGTAGAGCAGGGGTTCCCAACCTCCTTTATGCCAGGGATCCCTACCATTAACCAAGGTGTCTGTGGACCCCAGGTTGGGAACCCCTGCTCTAGAGGATCACAGGATTAGTACAAGAAAATTAGGTTATCATTTATGGATATCAGGTGTGGCAAAGAAGGGCACATTTCTATGCTGGGTGATTCTATGATTCTTAAAGTTACTTGGAGGCTATTCAGCTAATTAAAAATGATCTTCCTCGTTCACAACGTCTGACACCCTACTCCTTTTCAAAATGGTGCCGAGCTGCCGTCTCTGTCAAAGTTGTGGCTCAGACTCAGTTGCCTTTTAGGTTTTTTTGGTTCGTTTCTGTGGACAGCGATGTGAGTTACAGATCAGGTTATGATTTAGGGACAAGGATGTGGGGGGAGTTAGAGGACAGGTCAAATTCTAAATCTCTTCTCTGTGTTTGAAGGCCAGCCACGTAGCTATGGTCAGACATTGGGCCGGAGGACCAGCAAAGACAAGGGCTGGTGGCCTCCCGGTCCAGCAAGTCATCAGCTTCTTTCAGGCCAGTGAGCCCCCGGGTATGCGAATCTGTCCCAGCACTTGCATGCTGTCCCATCACATCCCTGTGTGTGTCAGTTGTTAACACGATTGCCACATTTCACTGTATGTTTCAATGTACGTGACAAATAAACCTGAATCTGAATCTGAATTTTTTGACCTCAGTTCAATCACTGATTGTATATATGTCAAACATCAAATTGGAGATATCAAACATCAAATTGGAGATGCCTAACTTTTTGACAATCGTTGTGTCCACCTTGTTTTCCAGAGCTCTTTCTCCTATTATGAAATGACCAACAGCTTCTAAAGGCAGAACTCTCAATGACAATATTTCACAATTACCAAAATTATATTTCCAAACCATTAGAATTAATGACAATTGTATTGAAGGCAATGTTTTTACCTTCTGTTTCGTTTTGGGATGTAAAATGGGTTTTGCTGACTTTCGTGTTTGTGAACTTTACACCATCTTTATTATTATATTGCCATCATTTCTTCTTTGGATTGAATATTGCAGAACTCTGCAAACCTATAATAGCACCATGATATTTAGTAAATCTATATCTTATCTTACAGTATGACTCCAGAACAGCCTTGAAATGGAGAAACTTGTTTACACAGAGATTGGCTTAAGTCTGGAACTTGCTACCATAAGACAATGTTGAAGCAAGCAGATAACTGGATTCATGATGAAGGAAGATAAAAACACAATGCCAATCTTATAGGAACAGTCCTGTTGCGTTGTAGCAGTCTGAGTTCTGCAATTTGCTGTGTTTGTATTTCTCGAGTTTCTGCAGTGCGGGAAAGAAATTACCAAGATGAATTAGGTGGAGAATGATAAAAGTGGCTGCACTTACATGATCCAAACATGGCTTAATCTCTCTTTCTGTATTATTAGAATGATGGCGACAAGATAGATATGATATGAACCAGGTACTGTAAGCACTCTGTCATTGTTTTAGAATATATGAGCAAACAACAATATCATTATTACAATTATGCCTCCTTTTTAGATTTCATCGTTGGTCCCTTTAGGACAATATAATTGAACTGAAACCTCCAGCAAGCTCTTGTGATTTTGGTGTGATCCTCTCCAATATCAATTCTTCTGTACAGAAGCTTATCGCAATAGCTGCTGTCACAGAAGAATTTGGCTTCTTAGTCAGCTGCTCTTTTGCACTGCCTTTGGAAGGGTACCAAGAAGTTAATGTGCAGACATGCCATTCACAGAGTATGCATTTATGAAGGGGAAAAACAAGTCCAGAAATACAACAGATGTATTCCATTTTATTAGTTAAACACAGGGTTGTCAGAAGCAAACTTCTCAAATGACTGTATTTATGATGCAAACAAGGATACTAGTGTTTTATTTTGATTTTTTCAGGAAAGCTGAAATTTTTGTGGAAAAGTAAGTCACTCAGAGAGATGAAGTGAGGGTGGATCGTGAGTACTACCATGCATCATTACATTCTTTGCATTTTCTGGAGAAGACCCAATTCTGATTGGTTAGAGTAACAAATATTAAAAAATTCTGAAAGGAATTCTACTAAAGTTGTTCGTTGAATATATATTCTATTAAGTTACTTAGCAATGTCTGAGTTGAGTGTTTGCTCCTTAAAACAAAATATTGATAGATTCCTAATGGAGAATGAGGTCTATACATTCTGAATTCAATCTAACTGAAATAGGCATATAATAGGAAATTACAACAAAAAGAAACACCAGCAGCTCACCATAAATGGTAGTCCCAATTTCACCTGTCTACCATGTAGCCATATTACTTTATGCCTCTTTCATCCAATACAAGTTTACCATTCCCAGATATTTAACTGGTCAACTTCAATTGCTGATTCTCTTGAGCAGTTCACAGTTTCACAAACCAGTTGGTTAAAAAAAACCTACCCTTTCTCTAAAACCTCCTGTGATTAAGCTTAAATTGATGTCTTCTCACTCAACACATCTCATTTAATACAAACACTAATCCTGATATTTATGGGATAGTGGGAAAGGTGTGAAGAGAACAAAAATGTTTCCAGATGCACTCAGATCATGACTTTCACAGAAGGAATAAAAGACTGTTTGAACTTTAACTCACAGGAATATCTGCCTTGCTAAGTCAAGGTAATGGCTCACTATAAAATATGTAATATGGCTTTTCTGCAGTGGGTGCAGTGGATTCAGATTAATTGGGCCATTGGTTAACTGGGGCAGGCATTTATTTGGGACAATACTTAAAGAACAAAAATTAATTGAGAAAATAGCCAGAATTCACTTTGTTAACTTGGGACACTCTGCTGCTTAATTGGGACTGGAAACTGTTGCCGAACAGTCTAGTGTCAATCACAATAGACAATAAACAACAGGTGCAGGAGTAGGCCATTTGGCCCTTCGAGCCAGCACCACCATTCACTGTGATCATGGCTGATCATCCACAATCAGTACCCCGTTCCTGCCTTCTCCCCATATCCCTTGACTCCACTATCTTTAAGAGCTCCATCTAACTCTTTCTTGAAAGCATCCAGAGAATTGTCCTCCACTGCCTTCTGAGGCAGAGCATTCCACAGATCCACAACTCTCTGGGTGCACTCACACGGCCGTTCAGACACTACACAATGCTTCAAGAGAACAGGTCTTAAATAGCATCAGTTGCATGTGTTTGACTTCAAAAAGCAGTGATTTTTGTCACTGATAGTTGGTGAGAAATAAGCAGTAAGACAATTCAGAATTGTTTTGCTCACTGCGGTTTTAAGCGTTCAGGCTTGGAGATGCCAGAAGTGGGTGGGAGTGAAATGAAATAATCTCTCTACTTCAACAAGTTAGGACCTACAAAGAATTTGAAGGTATCGACAATCATCTTGAACGCTACAATTAAATGAAGATTTGGAGGATGCAATTGCCAACGGTATTGTATGAAAGCATCCATTATCTACACTAGGTGTCTGTGCTGATATGGTTTATTTACAGCTGAAGGAACCCAACATGGATGAATTCCTCTGTTGATAAGTAATAGGAACTAATACACAGCTTTATAGTATTGGAAGTGTTCTAATTTGTTCTGTATTTCACTTACATACATAATTTGTTTATCAGTTTGTCTTTTTTATACCTTTTTAACTACCTCCATGAAACTTCAGCTAATTGGGGCAGGCACTTAATTGGGCCAAATTATACTGGTTCCCATGTGTCCCAATTAACCAGAATTGACTGTATATGGTAGTAAATTTACATAAAATTTAATATTATTCTGGATTAATAGTGTAAAATTTTACTGTTTGCTTTTTTTTCTGAATTTTAATTGCATATTTCAGATAAAAAATAATTTATGTATGTAGGTAAGAAAAGAGTTCTTATCACATGGGTCACCAGACAAGATGTTCAGTGTGTAATTATAATAGCTTCATCCAAAAATAGTGCAATTAATTCAAAGCCTATTATATTATTACAAGAGCTTACACATGGTTGAATGGAACCATTCCTAAGCTTTTTCAGTCAGAATCCTATTTGTTCACACTCAGTAACATACAGGGTCATTGGCTACTCGATTCAAGAACTAGGGTCTATGCTGGGAATTATCAGCAGTACTGCAGCTGGAATATCTGGAATGTTGAACATCTTTTTATTTTTTTGTGAATTTTCTAACTAAATAGTTTAATACTATTAAAACCTCTCCAGACCCCTGTAATCTTTGCTAATGTTACCCTTCCTCATGACCATGTAATGTACCCCAGATTGGAATCACTGTCTTTGTGAGTAAAGATTAGTTTGCATCTGTTTTTCATTCCAGCCTCAGCAAAGCCAAAGCAAAAGGCCTAAGAGTGGAAGTAAGTTATTGTTGGGACCTCATTAAAAAAGGGGGCTGTAGTTTGACTAACCATCTATGCCTACAATGGACCTCAGGGAAGGGAATGAGATAGGTTGGAAAAGGCAGGAGGAGAGCTGAGGGTGAGGGAGCAGAAATAGGGAAGCTGTGTGATCATGAATCCTCAGGAGCTAGATAAGCATTATACAATATATTTACTATTTCAAAAATGACAGATTGCCAGGTACAAAATGAATGAAGAATCTGTTGCAGGAAAGGTTTATGGACTGGGTTAAACTCACTGCTGATCAATGGTTCTGTAGAGAACTGCCAGCTACATTCTGCACATGGGTCAGTTTGTCTCTGAAATCTATGTGTGTTTATTGAAACACAGAAGTCAGAGATGAACTAGAGACCAGGTAATTGAACTTTCCTGTACTGAACTGACATGTACAATACACTTTGTATTCAGTCACCTGGTTTTTATACCAACAGCATCAATATTGCCATCCCATTTGTCTAAATCAGCTTATCACCTCAGAGTCAAAGAGAAAGGGCCGTTATATAATAAATTATCTATAATATATTGTTTATACTATGTTATTTTATCTTCATTTTTAATTAATTCCTGACATTAAATTCCTTGTCCTTTTTAAAAAATTTTTGATTACAAAAAGATAAAAAGCACGTTGAACTGTTTTGCAATGTCCTTGATTATCAGCCTTTGACAGCAGCAACCAATTGAAAAGCCATGAGGGAGGCATCTGAGAATATGACTTTGCTAATAGCCTGCTCTGCTTTACAGGTACAGTACAGAGGATCTGCTAGGTTAGCTCTCCATATTCAGATCAAGCTGGAACAGGCAGCTAGGCACTGCTGACAGTGAATTTGGGTGGCGGGCCAAAACCAATATGATCTGGCTAAATAAATGCCCACCCACCTACTCAGTAACAGATACATTAATCAAGGAGCTTAGCACCTGCCAAGTGAATTCATCCCAGGCTCATAGCTCTGGTCAACATATTTGACAGTAGGACTAACAACTGCCAAAATTGTCCGATGATCATCCCGTGACTAAACGGGTATGCCATTTGAACCCCAAGGGTAGAGCACATCATATCCCAACATTCAATCCAGTATCCATCCAAACAACCTCCCCTTCACACAGCTGCTAGTACTCAGAGAATCAGTGGCAATTTGAATATTAGCTAAAACTTAGACATCTAAATAGTACACATACACATGAAACAGTATAGGATACATCTCATATATTGTTCTTTCTCGTGCCTTTTGGCACATCAGGCAGCATTTTTGCCGTACCTGTAGTATTTTGACTGTTTTTTACAAAGCTCAGTTGCTAGCTCAATGCTCAACCCAGCTCGGATGGGAAGCATGCAAGGAGCCAGCCGGGTTCAAACTTGGTACCTTTCGCCTCAACGTCCGATGCTGATGCCACTACACCACTGGCCAGCCGAATGCTATGCATACTAACTACGAATTAAAAAGTAACAGTAACAAATTTAATAAAGTTGCATCAAGTTTTAAGATAGTTAAAAAGAAATTTAATCTATATTTATGCTATTTGCTTTAAAATAGCAATCCATAAATAGCTGTAAACTAAGTTGCAAAATTCGATGGCTTAATTCATACATCCAAATACTATGATTGTTGGTTGGAAAAGCTGCTTCCATTGTTAAAAGGTATTTATATTAGGACTATATCTTCTCATATTCTTCAGAGGGGTATCAAGTCTCCCACTATATATCTGACCAGTATCTTGATAAAAAACAAAATTTTTCTTAGACCTATTCAGCTACATTGAGTTACTGTTATATAATCTAGAAAAACACATAAAGCTCATGATTATCACGTGATTTGTTGTTTACTCATTAATAGAAAGAGGGTAATGGGATTTGATACCAATAACAAATCGAGAATTTTTTTCTACATACTACTTCACAGGATATAGGCATCACTGACAAACTCCTTGCCAGCACTTTATCATCCCTTTTTTAGTCTTTCCAGAAATGAGAAGACATTTCAGAGTTAAGCATATTAGTGGATCGTGAAACAACAAATTTCATGACATATGCCCTTGATTTTAAAATTGATTCTGATTCTAATATAAAAGATAGATTTCCTTCCCAGAGGGACATTTGTAAACAAGAAGAGTTGTTGCGACAATTTGGTCATTTAATGTTACTGTTACTAAGACTAGGTCCAATTGCAAATCCTGGAATGATTCTTAATGGGGATGCCAAAGAGGTCATATTTAAAGGATAGTGGAAGTTTGTAGAGCTTGAAGGGAATATGGAAGCAGAAAGGTGTGAGGCAATAGAAAACATGGGTGAGAATATTAAAATCAAAATAAGAATGTAATTGGAATAGTTTTGGAACATTTCAAGTTTACGGAGAATAGAAAATAGGGGCTGGCCAGAACTGTTAAAATGATTAAAATTTGGAGTGAACAAGGATATAGATAATGCAAGAGATGAGCTGAAATGTGCTTGTAAGTGGGAAATGTTACAGAGATAGAAAAGAACTGTTTAGGATATACTGATGACACCACACCACCAACTTTCTCAACCTCTCTACCATCCCTAAAATGTGTACAGGTTGTCCAACATCAAATCTGCAAAAACTTCCTCCCATGAACATTAGAAGCACGGAAGCTGTTGCCTTTGATCTCTGCTACAAACTGTGTTCCCTGGATGCCAGCTTTCTGTCCATGCAAACAAACTAAGTCTAAACCAAAGCCACACACACAAAATGCTGGAGAAACTCGGCAGGTCCGGCAGCTTTAATGGAAATGAATAAATAGTGCACCTTCTGGGCCGAGACATTTCTTCAGGACTGGAAAAGAAGGGGGAAGATGCCAGAATAAAAAGTTGGGGGGAAGGGGAAGGAGGATAGCTAGAAGGTGATAGGTGAAGCCAGGTGGGTGAGAAAGGCAAAGGACTGGAGAGGAAGGAATCTAGTAAGAGAGAAGAGAGGACCATAGGAGAAAAAGAAGAAGGAGGTGTACCAGGGAAAGGCAAAAAGCAGGTAAGAGAGGTAAGAAGCCAGAATGGGAAATAGAAGAAGAGAGAAGAGGAAAGCCTCATCCTCCTCCCACACTATGTCCAGTAAATATGCTATTTCTTTTTCTCAATCCCTTGTCTCTGCCTCACCTGTTCCTAAGATGAGGTTTTCCTATGCAGGCCATCAGAGATGTCCTACTTCTTCAAAGAACAGAGTGTCATAAGGAGGTGGCTGGGAACAGACCCAAGTGCAAGACACAGACACTGAAGTACTAGGGACAGGACTAGGATACAGAGTGAGGGCTAGGACATGGACACGAAAACCGGGAACCCGGAACAGAACTAGACAAGAGAGCTGGGAGCCCGGGCTTGGACTCCGAACCAGAGACTGGACAAGGACCCAGAACCTGGGTCTTGCCTCTGGCTCAGACCCCAGAACTAGGCAAGGACGTGACTAAGCTGGCAGGCAGGACAAGGCTGGAGTCTTCAGACCAGAGACTTGAGGCGAGGCTGGAAATCAGAGACTTGAGACTAGAGGATTGAGGCTTGGGGTCTTGAAGCTTGGCTTGGGGCGAGGCTCAAGGCTTGGGGTCTTGAAGCTCCTCCTGGGCAGGGCGCGGTACTCCACCCGACGGAGGCAAGGGACAGAAGGGACAGAACCAAATGTAGGTAACGGCAAGATGGCCTGGCTTACCCGACAGAGGCGAGGGACAAGAAGGGACAGAACCAACCGCAGGTAACGGCAAGACGGGCTGACTTACCCGGCAGAGGCAAGGGACAGGAAGGGAGCTAGGTACAGGGTGGCTCCAGGACAAGACTGCAGGTGAGACGAGGCAAGAGTTACCGGCAAGACAAGGCAGGGCTTCAGGCAATGCAAGGCGAGACAAGAGCTTCAGGCGGGGCGAGAGTTACCGGCAAGACAAGGCAGGGCTTCAGGCAATGCAAGGCGAGACAAGAACTTCAGGTGAGGCGAGAGTTACCGGCAAGACAAGGCAAGGCTTCGGGCAATGCAAGTTGAGGCAAGAACTTCAGGCGAGGCGAGAGTTACCGGCAAGACAAGGCAGGGCTTCAGGCAATGCAAGGCGAGACAAGAACTTCAGGTGAGGTGGGAGTTACCAGCAAGACAATGCAGGGCTTCAGGTGAGGAAACAGAAGGCCGAGGAAGGGATACAAGGAGTAAGGAGAAGAACAATCCAGCACCCTGCCCTGGTCTCTGGAGGTATTTATGCAGCCAGCCCCAATGAGAATCAACTTCCTCAATTAGTGCTCAACAGGATAGACAGGAAAACCTGGAGCAAGGGTCGATGGACCGGACCGTGAACCAGAATATGGACTTCACGGGCCAGACCATGACACAGAGTTTCCCTTCCTACACCATTGATGCTGACCTCATCCACATCTCCTCCATTTCCTGGACATCCATGCTCACCCCATCTTCTTGCTACCTTAACCGGAATAGAGCTCCTTTTGTGCTCACCTACCACCCCAATAGCCTCCACATCCAACACATCATTCTCTGCAGCTGCCCCCATCTCCAAAGAGAATCTACCACCAAACATATCTCTTCCTTCCCCATACCACCACCCCCCCAACAGGAATTGTTCCTTCTAAGATTCCCTTATTCATTTGTCCCTTCCCACTAATCTACATCTGGGCACTTAGCCCTGCAAGTGGCCTAAATGCTTAACCTGCCCATTCACTTCCTTCCCCATCTCCATTCAGGGTCTTCCAGGTGAGGCAACACTTCAGCTGTGAATCTGTTGGCGTCATCTGTTGTATCCGGTACTCCTGATGCTGTCTCTTAAGGGTGCCTTTACCTTAAGCTCCCTAATTACTTCCAGTTCATTACATAACACCTATCCAGTATAGCTGATGCCCTAGTAAGCTCAATGTCAAGCTGCTCTATAACACCATCGCATAGGCATTCAACAAATTCACTCTCTTGACATCCATTACCAACCTGATTTTCTCAATTGACCTGCATGTTAAAATCTCCCGTGACTATCATAACGTTGCACTTTTGACACTCCTTTTCTATTTCCTGTTATAATCTGTCATCCACATTCCAGTTACTGTTTGGAGGTCTGTATATAACTACCATCAGGGTCCTTTTCCCCTTGCAGTTTCTTAACTCAACCCACAAGGATCCAGCATCTTCCAATCCTATATCACACCTTTCTAATGATTTGATTCTATTCTTTACCACCACCCCCTCTGCTTACCTTCCTATCCCTCCGATACAATGTGTAACTTTGGACATTCTGCTCCCAACTACAACCATCCTTCAAGCACGATTCAGTGATGGCCACAACATCATACCCGACAATCTATAATAGTGCATCAAGATTATCCACCTTATTTCTTATAGTCCATGCATTGAGATATAGTACTTTGAGTACTGTATTTGCTATCCCTTTTGATTCTGCATCCCTAATGCACTGATACGCACCCTGCTGGCTGCAATTTTGTCCCATCATCTGCCTTCCCTTCCTGACAGTCTGACTGCACGCCATCTTCGCTTTTTTACCATCCGTCCTATCCTGAGTCCCTTCACTCCAGTTCCCATCCCTCTGCCAAATTAGTTTAAACCCTCCCCAACAGCTCTAACAAACCTGCCTGCGAGAATATTGGTCCCCCTCAGATTTAGGTGCAGCCCATTCCCTTTGTACAGGTCATACCTCCCCCAAAGAGATCTCAATGATCTAAGGGCCTGAAGTCTTGCCCCATGCACCTTCTTCTCAGTCACACATTTATCTGCCAAATCATCTTGTTTCTACCCTCAGTGGCGCGTGGAACCAGTAGCAATCGAGAAATTACTACCCTGGAGGTCCTGTTTCTCAGCTGTATGCCTAGCTCTCTAAATTCTCTCTTCAGGGCCTCTTTGCTTTTCCTTCCTAAGTCACTGGTACCAATATATACCAAGACACCTGGCTGCTCCCCCTCACCCTCCAAAATGCTGTAGTTGCAATCCAAAATGCCCCTGACCCTGGCACCTGGGAGGCAACATACCATCTAGATGTCCCGTTAACATCCACAGAATTTCATGTCTGTTCCTCTGACTATTGAGTTCCCTATCACTCCTCCCCTCTTCTCCCTCTTTCCCTTCTGCAGCATGGGCCCATGCTCACCGCCAATAACTTGGTCTCCATGGCATTCCCCTGGGACGTCATCCCCCACAACAGTATCCAAAATGGTATATATATATTATTGAGGGGAATGGCCACAGGGGTGCTCTGGGTTAACCGCATATTCACCATCTCATTCCTTCTCCCGACAATCACACATCCACCCACCTCCTACAACTTAGGGGTGACTACTTCCCTGTAACTCTGATCGATCATCTCCTCACTCTCCCGTACAAGCCAAAGGTCGTCCAGTTGCTGCTCCAGATCCCTAACACGGTCTTCAAGGAGCTGCATCTGGATGTACTTCATGAAGATGTAGTTCCCTGGGATACTCTGGGTCTCTGGGTCATTACAAAGAAATCTGACTAAAGCAGATATTATAGATAACAAATATCATAAAAATTATGATACTTTGACAACACTAAAAGCTGATAAATTTATCCAGTAGCTGAGAAGACATTATTCATCCTGCTAAGTTAAGAGAATAAATGTAATTACTATTTAGCTGAGATAATATCTGATCTGCAGTCCATAGGTCTTTCAAATTCAAGATCTGGTCCACTGCACTGATGCTGGCTCTGTGGTGACATGCCACCAACAAAACACCTTTGAGGCCAAGAGATAAATTGAATTGATGAGATCATAGATGAAGAAAGACCTTTCCAGTTTCAAAATTTTCACAATATACTAACTTATACATTACTCAATACTCTAGTATCAGAAATTTCAGGCTTTGAACAAGTTGGAAAAAATTTGAGGTGCAGTCAAAAGATTTCTGTCTATAGAAAGGTTCTAGTGCTATTGAGTATGAACCTTCCTGATGTTGTTTCCTTATGCATGTATTATGCAAGTCTTTACACAAAAATTGAATGTGCTCATTCAAGGTTAGAAATGGAACACTGCCTATATTTAAGCAACATTTAGTTCCACCCTCTTTAGTTTCAAATTTTCATTAACATTTTGTATTTTGCAACAAACCATTTATTTTTTAAATATATTATTAACATCTTCCAGCCTAATGCTTAAGACTTTAAATGAAACACCAGAACTTAACTTTCCTCTGGAGCAAGCTATGAGGAGGGAGTTCCAAAGCAGGAACAAGAGCAACTGTAATACTTAGTCACCAGTTTTGTTATAAAGGAAGTAGGGTCGAGAAGCGCCTGGGTCAGAGAACCAAAGGAGGCAGGACATAACATGCAAGCAGAGAAGGCCTGAGAGACATTCATGGAGCAATTGAAAATAAGGATTAAAATTGACTGGGCATCAAGATGCCAGAACAAACTTGGAAGTGGGGAGAGCTAAGAGCGATAAAGGAACTGTTAAGATTTCGACATATTTGAGATTTGGAAGAACAAAGTATGGAGGGCTGTCAAAGGGAACACTGATGAAGTAATTTCTATAAATAATTATATATGAGGGATTTGACATTAGAGAATTCAGAGGAGGAGTAAAAACTGTGACGGTAAATGCTTTTCGTAACAGAAGAAACAAGCAGTCTAGAATCTACCAATGGGTTTATTAGGTTCTCTCTGTTTGTGGGCACGTGGCCAAGTGGTTACGGCATTTGTCTAGTGATCTGAAGGTCGCTAGTTCGAGCCTCAGCTGTGGCAGCGTGTTTGTGTCCTTGAACAAGGCACTTAACCACACATTACACTAGTGTCTGTGTGAGGAGTGGCGCCCCACACAGACTTCCAATCTGCACCTTGTAAGGCATGAAAATGCCAGACACAGGCCTCTCATAGTCTGAGACGACGTTCCCTCCCAAATAGCAGGTAGGCAAACGAGGACTAAAGTAATGGCTTTCATCGTTCTACCGAAGGTCATGATTAAATTTTAATTTTATGCTGGCTAGTCAGCTTTATGTAACCACGTGTACTTTATGAACCAGCAGCATAAGCAAATCAGCCCTAAGAAAATATGTTATTTAATAAAATCTGTCTAATCTGATATTTTAAGGAATGGTTAATATAATAAGATGGCAGAAATGTTGATGACAAAGGCATAGAAATGCAAACTGACTCCGTGGCATGCCTGATGCCTCAGAGGCTAGGATTAAATTGAGGTTTAATCCTGGGCAGCATAGCTCAAAGGGCCAGAAGGGCCTAATTTGCACAGCATCTCAATAAAGGTAAAATAAACAAAGATCTGTATTTAAATGGAGATGGCCCAGGGCAAGAATCAATGGGACTTACATTGCCAAGATGTCATAAGAATCAGATAGCAACAATGATATCCCTATGGAGGATGACATCACAGCAGGGAACCAAATATTTCTAAACACATGCTCGGTTGCCTTTTGCATTGACTAGACCTGTTGCTGGATTGCCCTAAAATGTTGTGTTACTTAAAAAAAAGAAGAAAAACAATGCTCTTTTTCTACATTGTTGCATGGACAGGCAGACCGTTTTAATTGCAGGCAGCTAATAAAATACATATCTGAAATATTAAACATGTTTTGCTTGATAAACTTATATCACCTTGGTACTTCTCTCTCAATTCGCTTTCAATCTCAGCCCACACTGGATCCAACTGGCGTCATGTTCATTTATCCACATACCATTTTGTACCTATTTATAGCCTTTAGTTACAACTGTCATTTCAACGTTTTAACTAAAACGACCGTGGTGATAAAAGTACGTTCAAAATGAAATTGGCAGGTTCACAATTGCCGAATAATAGCAGCCTCACTGTGCAATGCAAGGATCATGTGAACCACGGGGTTTTATTTCTATCCAAAAAATCTAATCTCAGGACAATTAAAAACAGCATAATGTCTCTAAACTCGTGGGGAACGTCCTTTAATGTTGCTGGCAGCACACCAGCAAGGTCTCGGGGTTATCCTGACTTTGCAAACTCCCACGGGAAAGGTACAGACAGATTGCTCTTTTCTGAGCAACCAGCCAGCCTTGGGAAGGTGTAATGTCAGGACCCAGATAACTTCTTCTCGGTGATTAAAAGGCCAGTTTCTAAAAGCTGCTATCTACTGACAGATCTCCTTTAGGCTGAATTAGACTTAATCACTTACACTTTCATCTGAATAACATATGTCAGCCAGTTTCCTTTTCTCCTCTCCTAACTTTATGAATGTCGCCGATTTATCACATTAGGATAGACAGCAATGGTTATCAGAAAAGTAAACTAAAAAGGCATGCAAAGATGGGAAAATGTAATCAAAAGTAATCAATCATATATAGATAGGGTAGCCTGTTAGAATCTTCTTTTCCCCAAGGTAAAAAATGTCAAGTATTAGACGGCATGCATTTGAGGTGGTGGGGGGGGGGGGAAGTTTAAAGAAAATATGTGGGGTAAGAAATTTTAAAACAGAGAGTGGTAGGTGCTTGGAATAGACTGCCTGGGGATTGATGAAAACAGATACTGTACCGGCATTTAAGAGACAGTTAAACAAACACTCGGACATATAAGGAATGGAGGGATATGTATCATGAGCAGGCTGAATAAAGTGAGTTCAATTTGGCATTGTGTTCCATGTGGGCTGAAGGGCCAGATCCTGTGCATACTATGTTCTGTCATAAGATCAAAAATGATTTCATAACATTCAATTCTATTTTTTGCAGTTCGACAAGTGAAGTAATCCATGCCAGCACGCAGGAAAGCCTGGATAAGATTCAGGCATGGTCTGAGACGTGGCATATAATATTCAAGCCACAACAGTGCCAGGCAGTGATTGTTTCCAACAAGAAAGTCCAGCCATCTGTCCTTGATATTCAAAGATTTTACATTGCCAAGTCCACCCCCATCCTGCATTTCACTGTCGGCAGACACAAAAAAAAACCTGCCAACAAAAGCAGGTCACAAACTTTGTTTCTAGCTGTGAATGAGTCACCTCCTAACACCTCAAAACCTTACCATCAGCAAGATGGAATATTTTATAATTGCATAGAAGGGGGTGTAGCTCAAACAAAGGGCAAGAAGCTCAACCAGTGCAGCCACTGTCCTCATACCCTCCAGCCCTGGTGCACAATAGCTACAAAATGTATTGAGATTACTTACCTGTAGGATTAACTATCCCTTTCACTCCACATTCGCTGTTGAGTATTCCATCATTCTTTGTCTTTTTATTACACATTCCAACAAAGGAAAAGTTCTGTTTGCCCAGTGTATATCCAGCATTTTATATATATTTTTCTCTCTCCTCCATTCTCATTTGTTTCCTTCCAGTTACATCTTATCCAAGTAAATCATCTGTTGTTAATAGCCTTTCTCCACTCCCTCCCAGCCAGCACCACCACACTTGCATCACTCAGTCCCTCTGGATCTGCTCTCTGCTCTCTTCGTTCTGCCCACCCCGTCTGAAAACAATGCTAACTTCAAACACCAGAGGATTGCAACAGTTCATGAAGGTGACTCAGCACCATGTTCTAAAACCCAGAAGGCATCAGCAGCAATTGTTGTCCTTGCCCTCCATACTTACGTCAGGCCAGTGAATGCAAACAAATGCTCAGCTGGAATCTTAGCCCAGATCATGTGCTCAAGGTAGAACAGGAGAGCCAGGAGGTGGGGAGGCAGATGCTGGTGGAGTTGGGAGGGGCACAGGGGATAAGCCCCTGAGGTATGAATGATAATTAATACACAACCTTGTGAACTACAACTCAGAACGAACAGTACCATAAATGTTCCTGATTATTCTTTTATGTTTCAGCTCCTATGATCAGAGATTTACTTTTGTCAACTGCCTCAATATCCACCATGAGGCTAAGGACCCTACAGCATATATAAATTCAAATCAAACATTCCTATTAATTTACATGTACCTCAAGATGCTGATACCAACAGATTTTGATGTTCCAACAGAATCTGTTCAGCAGCAGGTATTTAAAAAAAGACCTCACTAAATCTCTGAGCCTGTGTTATAGAACATTCTGGATGTGGAGATAGCAAATAGTAATTCAAACAAGAACCAGTCACAGGTCTTATTGTAAATAGAAATAAATTCTGAACGCCTGCAATTAACATTCAGTTCTTATTGTAAATTGCAAGCAGTAAATTGAAATTAAACTGGCCCACAGATCAATGTTCCCTTTAATTTGGAGTGACCAGTGTGCAATTTTTGGCTCAGTGACAACAACATGTGCTTACTTAATTTTATATATAGAGGTATTCCTTTCAACAGCTAGCAAAACACTGTCAATACGAACTTTGGTTTCCTCTGTGCTTGATTGTTTTTGTTCTCGTTCATCTGCACTCTCACAGTAGCCTGTATTGGGTAGCGAAGGATTTTCTTGCTGGAGCTTTTGCACACTGTCCATATGTGATTTGCTTGCATAATGATGCTTTAAAAAGTCAAGTTTCCAATATTGCTCCACTTCTTCCCACTTGCAAATTCTCCAGCAACTTTTGCACTGCGTCAATACATGCAGCTAACACCAGTTTCTGTATTGTACATAAATATTTCTCGTAGCTCCATGTTCTCAACCTCATGAGCTTTCAGTGCAGCAGTTTCTACTATTTCATTAAGCCATTCCACTTTAAATGAACTAACAGTTCTTTTGCACTTCACGACCTTTGCTTCTTTGGAATTCGACATAGTGAGTCAAAATTTTTTTCAATTAAAAACAGTATAAATAAGCCAGTTCTAAAACCTGCAGACAAATCATCGCAAACTCCATGCTGTCAACACCATCCACATCAGAAACCAGAAAAAGAAATATGATTATGTACCATTGTGAAATATACGTATTGTGCCAATGAGATAGAGGGTGACAACCTTTTGCGCACAGGTTAAATTCCTTTGTGCACTTGTAGTAAAAGATGTGTGTGTTCACGCCTTAGAGGGAACATTGCCACAGACTAAGAGATATCATATGCAACAGCCAAACATTAAGGCAATGGGGTTGTGTTAATTGACCTGCATAAAACCAGGCAATATTGTGACTTGGCAGACCAGAGGGATGTTGTCATTTAGCATATCAAACGTGCTCACAGGTATAGACGTCAATAGTCTCATTGTACGTGATGTTTTTGTACTCAGAGACAACTCTGGCAACATTAATTTTAGGTGTCTGGCTCTCTATCGTCAAAAAATTTTAGAATATTTGTCCTAATTAGTTTCTCCCAATGTGTTTGGACCTTCAGAGGTGTCATATCAATTACAATGTGTTTCCACTGTGTATCTCAAAGGAAATATTTGTCAATGCAAAGTATTGAGGTAAATAATGTCACTGTAACTATGAAAATCATATTGAATCACCTACTATTACCATTGATTTTACGGGTATAAGTCCTGATGAAGGGTCTCAGCCCGAAACGTCGACTGTTTATTCTTTTCCATAGATGCTGCCTGGCCTGCTGAGTTCCTCCAGCATTTTGTGTGCGTTACTTGAAACTGCTCACCCATTCCACTGCTGATCACATAACGAGGACTGGTGTGTGTCCCGTCGATCTCCCTTTTCTGAAGTTCACAATCGATTTCTTGGTCTTACTGACGTTGAGCATAAGATTGTTGTTTCATGACCACTCAATCAGCAGATCTATCTTGCTCCTGTACCACTATTTGTCACCATCTGGAATTCTACCAATAGTTGTGTCACCTGCAAATTCATAGATGGTGTTTGAGTTGTGCCTAGTCACACACTCATGGGTTGTAGAGAGATTAGAGCAGTGGGCTAAGCATGCATCATTGAGGTGTGCCAGTGTTGATTGTCAGCGAGTAGGAGATGTTTTTCCAATTTGCAGAATGTGCTGTCTCGGTGAGGAAGTCAAGGATCCAGTTGCTGAGGGAGGTGGCAGGAAATGCAGAGGTGGCTTGATCCAAACATAGCATAGTAGAGACAATTCAGCGGTGAGTAATAACTCTAATAAATTAAAAAAAATAACAAGCCATGAGAGGCCACATAACAAGAGAGAACAGATACGTAACACGACAAGACAACAAGGTTACTGAGGCTGCATGGTTCATATGAGTGAATATGGATAGTGGATGAGAACTGGGTTCAAATAGGCTGCAGGTGATGAGTTGGAGGTGAGTGGGAAGTGTCTCCTGTTAGCTGGTAGGAAACGAGGAGGAGTCTCCATGTGCAGCCCTAGAAGTACACATAATTCCCCCCCACCTTCCCAGACAACTGGCCCCCAGTAGTCCAGGATAATCTGGATGGGTCCATTGCAGCTCCTCGTTGAGTGCTGGATCCAAAATGTAACTGGAGAGCATCCAAGATCTCTCCTTCGGGCCGTACCCTTCCCAGTTGACCAGGTACCGGACACTCTATCCACGATATGTGAATCCATCAACCCACAAACTGTATCCACTAGACCACCTTCTACCGTCTTTGGTTCTGGAGGTGCAGATACAGGTGGGTTGAGTGGCAAATAGACAACGGCCCTGAGGCAGTACACGTGGATGGTAGGTATGATTCTGGGATGGTGGCAGCTGGAGATGGTAAGTGACTGTATTGATGCAATGAGAAATCTTCAAGTGACCAATGAACCGGAGCAAGAGCATGCAGGAGTCGGTGCGCAGAGCGAACAGCCATACAAGGTCCCCAGACCGGGGTAGTTTGGCTGGGAGCCGATGGTGGATAGCCTGGTAGTAGTAGGTATGGCTGGAAACTAGGATAGCCCTCTGTGCCTTCTTCCAAGCATTCCAGCAGGCAACAAACTAGGGCAGACAGGACCTCCATCATTGTTCCTCCATGGGGAACCACGGGGGTTGGTAGCCATAAAGCCCTTCAAAAGATACTGCACCCATGGCAGAGATTGTAGATTGTGGGACTACTTGGCCCAGACCAGAAACCTCTACTTTGCGGAGGGGTTAGAGGCACCAAACCATCACAGAAATTTCTTCACTTGCTGTTAGGCTCTTTCTGATTGTCCATTACTCTACAGATGATAGCCAAAGGACAAACTCATTGATGTGTGGAGGGAGAAGCAGGAGGCTTGCCAAAAGTGGGAGACAAATTGTGGACCCCGGTCTGACACAATGTCCTGGAGGAAGCTGTGGAGGCGAGTTACACATTGGAGAACCGGGTATGCCATCACATCAATTGATGGAAGTTTGGGGAGAACAATGAAATGTTCCGCCTTGGAAAATCAGTCCAGCACTGTCATGATCACTGTTGCCCATTGGAAAGTGGAAACCTCATAATGAAATCCATGGTGATGTGGGAGCACTGAGTCTAGAGATCGGCAGGGGCCACAGGAGCCCAGAGAGCTGCTGGTTGGAGGAATTGGAGAGCACATAGAGAGCAGCCAGCAATGAAATAATGTACACCTGCAATCATTCTGGGCTGCCATATAGAGCGTCGCAGAAAATTCAGGGTTCATCTTATATCTGGATGGCTGGAGATGGGTGAGAAGTGGACGCACTGGAGTGCTTCAGCGTGCACAGCCACTGGAACGTGCATGTGGATGTTAGATGGGCTGACTGGATCAGGCTTGTGCTATAGTGCCTGGCGGATCTGGTTCTCAGGGTCCCAGATGATCAGGGTGAGAACCTGGAAAGATGGAACAATAGGCTGAGGGTTGACGGCAGTTTTAGCTGGGTCAGGCTATTGTGACAGGGCATCTGCCTTAATGTTCTTGGAGTAACATTGGAAGGAGATGGTGAAGTTGAATTGCTCAAAGGAGGCTGAGCGTGGCTGATGTGGGTTGAGTTGGTGGGTCTGTTGAATGGATATGAGGTTTTGGGTCAGTCCAGATCAGGAAGGACTTGGTGTTTCCCATCAGCCAATGTCTCCATTCCTATAAGCCTATTTGATGGTGAGTAGCTTCCTGTCTCCTTCCCTATAACAGTAGTGTGTAGAGTTGAACTTATGTGAGAAGAAATCTTCTTGTCTGATTTTCACTGGGAGAGAATGGCCCTAATGCCCACGTCCACCTTCACCACAAAAGGCCCAGAGTCTTTCAGATGGTGCTGAGGCATCATTTGAGCTCCTTGAAAGCATGGTCCATGGCAGCAGACCAAG
Organism: Mobula birostris; assembly: GCF_030028105.1. Taxonomy (NCBI): domain Eukaryota; kingdom Metazoa; phylum Chordata; class Chondrichthyes; order Myliobatiformes; family Myliobatidae; genus Mobula; species Mobula birostris. The sequence goes on along the minus strand of NC_092373.1, from coordinate 44,694,238 downwards.
TTATCTGTGAAGTAGATGATTTGGTAAGAGAGGTGAGAAGAGTAGCGATTTGGCTGTTGTTCTTGATGAAACTACAGCAAAAGTTGGAGAAGCCCAAGAAGGTCTGCACCTGTTTGAGGGAGCATGGTCAGAGCCATTCAATGACGGTCTCTGGGTCCATGGAGGTGAAAGGACACAACACAGGAAGAAAATGTCTAGGGTGTTGAACTGGCATTTTTCCAACTCGTAGTACAGTTGGTTTTGGGGAGGATGTTGAAGGACTGAATAGACATGACAGACGTGATCTTGGGGATCCTTGGAGAAGATGAGGATATCGTCGAAGTAGATGAACACATACCTGTGTAGCATGTCTCGTAGGGTCTCAGGGATGAAGGCTTGGAAAACAGTTGGACTGTTGGAAAGTCCAAAAGGCATCACCAAGTGTTCATAGTGGCCAGTTGAGTGGAACACCATTATTCATTCATCTCCCTGGCAGATGTGGATCAGGTCATATGTTCTTCATAAATCTAGTTTGTTAAAGACCTGGGCCACACAGAGTCCTTCTTATGGGCTATCCATCAAGTGGAGAATGCTGCTATTCTTAATAGTGTTTTTTTGTTGAGTCCACAGTAGGTGATGCAGGGATGAAGACTCCTATCTTTCTCTCTGACAAAGAAGAATATTGCAACATCTGTGGACTGAGATGGTCAAATGAAGACATGCTGTAGCACTTCAGCCATGTAGTTGTTGGGCCATTTTGGGGTTAGGAGGCAGAGCAAATAACTTCATTGACTAACTTCAGCAGCCAATCTTCAAATCTGAATATAGACTGTAGATTAAATTTAAAATGCATCTCTGAACGATGGGTTCCTAAAAGCCCTGAATCACAGTTAATAAGAAAACCAGACAATGCTGATTAAAATTCATTTAGGTGCTTGTGGTATGGGTGTGAAGCAGGAGGTATGAAGTTCGTGTGTAGTTCAAAGGAAACATTGTGGATGCATTGTAAATATAGAATTGTCCTTTGATCTTCAGCACATAAAATGTTGTGTAGCATTGGGTCAGGCAGACCTTCTTCCTCTGAAAGAGTCTCCATATGATGCCTGCTGTGTCTCATTTTGTTGAATAAAGAGGCTGTTTCATACGTACTGGTACTTCTCTCCAATGACTTTGTTCTCACTACAATAATAGTCTTTCATGGCTTGTGTCTCAGGAGGGGAGAGGGAGAACAGTTGACCTCGGAGAGGGATGATGCCCAGGTAGAGGTCCATTGTGTAGTCGGGTGGTTTATGTGACAGGCTTCCCTTTTACTGAAGGCAATGACAAAGTTATGGTATTCCCGTGGGACATTGGTGAGGTCGGCTCTACAGATTTACAAGGTGAATTCAGCTGAGTTTGCAGGCAGATGGTTTGACAGGTGGGGCCCCAAATCAACACTGAACCAGTGGACCAGGGGAAGTGAGGGTCGTGACTGGAGAGCCAAGGGTAACCCACAATGAGATAAGTGTTGGGTGAGTTAATAAAGAGGAATTTGATAGGGTGGTAGTGCTCTCCAATGCTCATGTGCACAAGCTGTGTTTACGATCTGGTCATCACAAACTTTAAGGGATGTCCATGAACGGCTGTGATGCAGAAGGGATGAAGGGTAGGGCAGGTAAGGAGTCCAAGCTTCACGCACAGAGTCTGGTTCAGAAAGCTGCCTGTTGCACCAGAATCCACCAGAGACTCTTGTGTAGGTAGAGCCAAAGGGGTTGTGGAGGAGGACAGAGAGAATGAGCCGGGTTATGTTGCTGGACCCAGAGGTCTGCAGTAAGCACACAGGTTTTTTCTCCACTGACGTTCACGCTCTTGGGGCATTAAGGGAGCTCCTGCTAGCTGCCTGGGAAAAGGTTCTGGCTGATGATCTGGAGGTTCAAAGCAGAGGATGCTTGTCTATTCATCAGGCCAGAGTGATGAGGCTTTTGAGATCAGCGAACATCCCCCGGGTAGACAGATCATCTTTCAAGCACTCTGTGAGGCCCTGATGGTAATGGGCCAGCAGCACTTCCACTTTGCAGCCCCACACCACTGCAAGTGTCCTGAATTTTATGGTGTAATTGGGAAACGCACCAGGCAATGTATCCAATCCCCTGCCTCCCTTCCACCTCCTGGATGGTCAAAAACCCAATGCACCTCAGCAATGAATTCATTGGAAATAGTGGTTTTATTGTCCCAGAAAGCAGCAACAGAATTCAGAGCTCGCCCAGTCAACAGAGAGATGATGAAGGCAATCTTGGCTTGGTGCATACTATACAAAGATGGCTGGATCTCATCAGGAAATGTAGAGGAGGCTTGACTCAAATGCAGAGCAGGAGAGATGATTCAGCAGTGAGCAATATCTTTAATAATAAGCTGAAAAATAACATGCCATGAAGAGCTACAAAACAAAAGAGAACAGATACTTAGAATGACAAGGCTACAAGGTAACAAGATTTATTGGATAGTTAGGATCACCAGTTCTGAATGCCATAGACCTATCCCTCAGCAAACTGTGAATCTCGTGTTTCATCCATCACTTTTGGTTTGGGTACGTCCAGTATGTTTTCGAAGTCACACACTCATCCACCGAGGTCTCGATGAAGTTGTTAACAACTGTGTTGTATTCATTCAGATTCAAAGATGAATCCCTGAATATTGGTGTGCTGAACAAAACTCAAAACAGTCCTGTAAACGCTCCTCTGTTTCCCTTGTCCAAACATTCTTGCTCCTCATCACTGGCACTGTGGTCTTTAGTCTCTGCCTATGCACCAGGAGTGGAAGTACAGCCAGGTGATCAGACTTTCCATAGTGTGGGCATGGAATGGCATGGTAAGTGTCCTTGATGGTGATATTACAGTGGTCAAGAGTATTGGCCCCTCTGGTTCCGCAGGCAATATGTTGGTGGTAATTGCTCAGAGACCATCTTCAGGCTGGCCTGTTTGAAATCTCCAGTAATAATAGGGAAGGCACCAGGGTGTGCTGTTTTGTGCTTGCTGATCACAGTGTGCAGCTCCTCCATTACCAACCTGACGCTGGAATGAGTGGATGGACTTTGACGAGTAAGGGAAATTCAGTAAAGGGGTGTGAAGGTGAGCATGGTCAGTAGGATTGACTCTGCATTGGCATCGGTGTGAAGGTGTAATGACACAGTTCATCAGTGGCATTAGTGGAAAACAGGTAGCTGATTGGCGTGTGTCTCGGTAATTTTCTGTTTGGAGTGCTACTTGTAAAGTTAAGATAGGTAAGGAAGCCCAGCTGCGTCAAACAGGAAGCCATGGACACTTTGAACGAGAGAGTAATAGAGTTGAACAGCATAGAAACAGGCCCTACAGCCTTCTGTGTCAATGATGACCATCATGTCTATATCTACATGTTCCACTCACCTACATTAATTCTATATCCTCTATGCCTAGCTTGTTCAAGTATCTTTGCAGATGCCTCTTAAGTGTTGTTCTATTCATGCCCGCATCACCTCCACAATTCAGATACCAACTACTGTACATTTGAAAATGTACTCCTCAAATCCCCTTTAGACTTCTTCCCTCTCACTGTAAGCCAATGCCCTCGCATTTTAGATACATCAGTCACGGGAGACAGGCTCTAGCTATCTATCCTGTCCGTGCTACTCTTAATTGTTTAAACTCTTGTGCAGCTCTTAGCATTTTGTTTTGCTCCAGGGAACACAGACCCAGTCTATCCATTCTCTCCTTACAGCTCAAACCAAGTCAACTAGGAAACCGCACTTGCAGGAAGCATCCCCAACCGTAGCAGTTTGAACTCTGGATTTCGGAACTCAGTTAGCTGCCGAAACTTACACAAGGCTAAGGACTTTGAGGGTAGTATGTTTGGGGAGTGGCTTGGTCACAAGTTAAGAGTCTGCAAACAGAAGGAAGCAAAATGGGATGAAGAAGCAGTGTATGCAAGACTCTTCTCAGTCCATCTCAATTGTTGGGGCATTATTGGCGTTAGGACATAAAGCAAATATTAAGCAATCTTCAGACCTGAATATGCATTGAAGGTCAAATCTAAAATGGAACTCTGAACAATGGGCAGAGAATGCTGACTTAAATTCATTGTTTGTGTGTATTTAGATGTCTGTAGTATGGGTGCAAAGGAGGGAGTTGTGAAAGGGGCTTGTAGTTCAAAGGAAGCACTGTAAATATGTTTGAATTGTCCTGAATTTTTCTTTGATTTTTATTGCATGGTGTGTAGGGCTGGGCCAAGCAGACCTTCTCCACTGAAAAGCTCCCAATATGATGCCTACTGTATCTTGTTTTGTCAAATAAAGAGGCTGCTTCATACCTACCTGTACTTTCCTCTGGTGACTCCATTCACACAGTAACATCACTCACAGAGAGGTTTTGCTTTTACATTATTTAGAGGAATGCAGTCAGAGTTGGAAGTGCAGCACTAGAAAAGGTCCAGCAGTATGAGAGAGGAAGAAGTCTAAGAGGCATGTTGATAAGGAAACCCAATAGTTAGGGGACAAACAGCCCTTTCTTTGGCTGTGGATGTGGCTCCAGGTTTGTTGGCAACCTAATGCCAGGGTTAAGAATATCAATAAACTGCTGCAGAATCTCATGAATGAAAGGAAAAAGGATCAGAAATGATGATTCACATTGGTACCAATGACAGAGGTAGGAAGAGGGATGGAGTCTTGTAAGCAGATGCTACGAAGCCAGAAAAGAGATGAAGACCCAATTTTTCTGATGATAAGGTTAATAGAAATTTCCTTGTAAGTGTGAAACTACTTTTCAAATCTCAAAAGCCAGCTCTTGGCAAAGGTAGAAAGTGATGGGAAAATTCACCATCATTTTTTACTGCTGAGTTCCTCCATAATTTTGTGTGTGTGGCTGAATTTCCATCATCTGCCAAATCTCTTGTGTCTATGCTAAAAATTCAACATGTTTTTAAGTTTATTGTAGCCTTTGATTGACTGAGCCCATCATAAAAGGAAATATTAAGAAGACCAGGTCTCCATTCTCCAGATTTTAGAGTAAGTCTTAGATAGCTCAAGTGGGTATATAGGTAGAGCATGGTTTTGTTTCTCTCTGCCTGAGGAATTTAGGACTAGCAGTTGAAGTCTCAGAAATTTACAACTGAAACGAAAAGTAATTTCTTCACTCTGAGGCTGCTGAATCTTTGTCCTCGTTGATATGCCCAAGGACTTTGGACATAAAAATCATTGTTGCATTCAAATCAGAGACTTACAGATTTTTTGACATTAAAGGAATTAGGGAATATGACACAAAAATAGTGTTAAGGTGGATGATCAGCCAGGACATTTGTTGAATGCCCCATGACTGCTCTTACGTACAATGTTCTTAAAATCATTTTATCTTCCTCTACTAACTAACAAATTAAAAAAACACTCAACCCAAAAGCATGTTTGCATTGTTTTCAGCAAACACACACAGATCTCCATGTCTTAACCAATGGTCAATTTCAGTTCTATACTCAGAGGAAACAAGAAGGAAAATAAATTGATAGCTTTCTTTAAACTAACACATTTGTTCACCTAAAAGTTTATGTCATCCAAGTCACTATAGTGCAGAGAGATCAAAATAAACTGAGGATTGCAAGTTGATAAATTTAAATTACAAACTAACTGTAATATTTAGAAAATGAAGCATGTTGTCCATACCTTAGAGATAGTTCATTGAAACACTGTAACATTTGGATATTATGCATTTTAAGTCTGATAAATAAAGTTTGATTTGTTTAATTTTACAATTGTACTGTTATAACTTGCACCTTAACTGCTGTACTGAAGCTATTTGGCAGCATTCTCAATTGACATGAACCTTCTGATTCTAATTACTAAAGTGAGAGTGCCACAGAAGGCCCCGGCCCATTTGCTCCACACTTCATTCCTGCTCTCTTGATTTCTTTCTTATCTTTATCTATTGTGAATTTTTTTTTCAGTTGTCACACTTACATTGCACCATGATCCATGTAGTAAAATAATGGATAGAACCATTAATTTTATTCAACAGTACTAAACAATTTAGATTAGCAACCTAATAAAAATCCACACAGCCAAAATTCCAACTGGAGTATTCAGTTTTGAGGAGAACCATGGAGAGAGGCTGGTTGTCGCATTTGGAAAATGAAACCCTTCTATGTAAAATGAAGCCTTTATGATTGCTGAACGCAGCACAGATACTTACATTCTTTGGACAGAAAGGAATGGGTCGGGTAGTGTGCAACGGAAGATATTTTGCTCTAATCTCTGGAAAGATAATCATTTAAAGAGCAATAGTTCAAATCAATGCATTTTTAGTATGTGGAGTACGTTAATAAAATGATTCAGACTTTGATTACCTCAGTCTTAGTTATTCTGTGAAACAACTGGTTTGTCAATGATTGACTGGGACCTGTTACCAAATTTTATTATCTCCAACATTCCCACGTACTTTAGCGCTTTCAATTGCTCGTAATCACATTCTTGCTCTGCCGGATCAAGCTAACAGGGCACAATAAAGATAACAACGCGGGAAAGGTGTAGAAGTAAACTTAGGTGACTATAGAGCTCTGATGAGATCAATTTTACAACACCTGCCTTGACATTCCGTTGCATGACAGGCATTTGAAAATGTCGATTCCATTTGATGTAGTTGAATCATTAAAGAGGATAGGCCACCGACTCGTTGCAAAGATAGACACATCGCATCAATGCATTCAAAATTGGTCAAAGTATTCACTCCAGCTAAATACGTCACTAGATTAAAAGAGTTCGCTTTACACTTATAAAGTTAAGTTTCACGGTTGGACACGTCATGTCCAAGTCATGTCATAAAGCACACGCCTAGCTGAATGTTCACATGGAACGGCGGTTTATGTAAAATAATTTCTTAATGCTAATCTTACAGTCGCAGAAATACAGTCCATTCAGCCGATAGTGTCTGTGAGGTGGACCAATTTAATCTTACCTATGCAGCTCCTCCGGCAGTGGCTTTTCAGTGTGAGCTCCCTCGTATTTAACAGTCCCCCATAAACCGCCTCTGTTCACAAGAAAGTATTCCCAACTACTAATCTTTCCTGGTATCTACTAATTTTCACTCTTCCTAAATAGTCTCTATCTCCGCCGTTTGCGATCGAGACTTTCCCATAATATATCCAGGTTTGTACCCGGCGTCTATCCTAATAAGGACAACACCTCATTCGACTTTTTCAGACAACGAAACCAGGATATATGACTATGCACTCTCATGTCCTCCTGTTTTTCCACACCAAACAATATCTTCCCCTTACTGCATATTCCTTTGCCTTGTTACATATTCCCAAGTGTATTTCCTTACGTTTCTCCGTATTGAATTCTATTTTCCATTCTTCTATCCAGCTAACAAGGCTATCTGTATCTTCCTGCAGTCTACATCTTTCCTTCTCACTGTCAACCATGTGACTGACGTTTGTATCATCTGCAGACGTGCAAACTATGTTCTCTTACTTTGGGTTTAACTCAATACTGATCACGAAAAACAAATGACGAGGGCCTATAGAACCCGACTTGTAACAGCCCTAAAGTCGGCTAGTTCTTTTTGCTTCCGGCCACTAAGATAACCATGGACCCAATTTGCCACTCTCCCCTGGGATCGATGGGCTTTTACTCCTTTGACTAGTGTGCCCGTGAGAACTTGTCATACGCCAGAGACTTGAGTTCTGATGACCGAAACGTCGACTGTTTATTCATTTCTATAGATGCTGCCTGACCTGCTGAGTACCTCCAACATTTTGTGCGTGTTGCTCTGTGTAAAATGTACTGCCTTTATCAATCCTCCTGAATACCGCCTCCAAAAAAAAACCCAACAAGCTCGACAGATATAACCTCTCCATAACTCCACGTCGTCTTGTCCCTGAGAATAGTTTCCGATTATTCCCCCACCACTAATGTAAAATCCCGTTGGGACATGGTTTCTGGTCCGAGCAGTCCTCTCAGTTTCTGGCACCACGACTAAAGCCAAAGTCAGAACCACTTCGTAATACCGAAAATGTCAAGCGGAAGCACTGATTTTAGAAAACTGCAAGTAATTGGCTGTCAGTTTCAAAACATAATAACAAACTTTATACACTTATTGCACAATAACAGCAAACGATGAAATAAGTTTAAGCGGTTTTCACAGAATGGCAAATAATGTTGGTAAATGTCAACATTAATTGCAAAATGTAACGCAATTAGTGAGTGCACTGATTATGTAACAATGTCAGTAGGCGTGAGCAATATTCTCAATATAAAAGTGAACACTAGTATAAGCAGTGATTTTCAAATATGACAAATAATGATAGGGTTAAGACACTGATTCCACAATATAACAAATTTTGACAGGAAGTTTAACCACTGGTTGCCTCTATAACAAATAATGATAATAAATGTGAAGACTGATGGCACAATATATCAAGTAACAATTTCAGACGCGCTGCCATCATAGCAACTGTGCAGTTAGGTCATTAAATCCGGTCAACGGAATTATCACAGATCAGATGAAATAGTGACGCAGACTACTGGGAAGTCGATGAACCCAGGACGTTAGTTAGGCTTTTACAGTAACAGACAACACTGTACCGCGTTAGAAGAGCGCGCTGCAAATCAATGCTCTGGTCTTTTCAAGCAGTTTCAGTCTGTATTTAAAATAATCTACCAATATATTTTATTAATTTACTATACTTTCTAAACTGCATTGTTATTTAGTCTTTATCCAAGATTAGTTTTTTTTTGTTTTTGTTTCTATCAATCTTATCCTCCCGCTCCAAACACATCCTCTTGGCGGGACATTAAATTCACCCGATGTTTCAAAGCAGTTTGTTCTTCTCGGGAGTCAGTCCTCTGTCGTGTGTAAGTCGTGTGACGGAACATTCCACGCGATTTATACATCTCCTCTTCGTTCCTACACGAAGTGCTACAAGCAAAGACCATTGCAGCAACCTGAAAATTATCAATAAATATGTCTCTGGAATCTCAAATCCTGCTTGGACGCTGAACAGTTCGAGCACCGCTAAAACAATCAACGCAAAACGGTTAAGGTGGATGGAATTGTCTCCCCAAGTGTCCGAGTTTGTTAATATCCCTTTTACAATTAGTAACAAATAATTAAAAGCACCCTTTTATTAACAACATATTTTTATACTATTCTGGATGCAGAATTCATGTTCTGTTTAAACTGTATAAATCTCGCAACTCTTTATCAGCAAGCCTTATCGGTGTTCGATACTGACGCACACGTGTTCAGTCAATTGATTTGCACACAGATGAAATGTAAACACCTTGGTGCACCTTTGTTATATTCTAACTTTACTTTTCTCACGGTTCTTGAAGGGGGCAAATGACGTGATGTATGAGATTAGCGCTGGCCAGGTGCAAACAGGTATCGCGAAACTATGTATTCTGGATTTCAAAAGAGCCTGCAGTGCCTTTGGCAGGGAGGGACGCTCTTTGCTGCCGTTCTATAGGTCCTGAGTGTGAGAAAATCAGTGAGGCGTTAGCAAAACAGCTTCAGAACCGGAGGCAAAACAATCTACCAGCCCACGAAATCCCAGTGAGAACTGTCTCTCTTCATACGATAACAAGTTAGAACTATTCAACAAACTCCTCCTACAAGTATCCAGGTCTTGTTACTTCAAGGCGAAACATAAAACCTATATAACCGAAACGATATTAGTACACGCCAAGACCACAAATCATTGTACCTGGCACCACCGTAAACTTGAACAAATCAGGAATGACTCCAGCAAACTGACTACAGCACACGCACAGCAGATTCTTGTAAATGTGGTGATGGGCTGGCCTTTACAATGGAAGGGGACAGAAGATAATCCGTTATAATATAAAATGCATTGAAGTAATGTTAGCAAGTTACATTTCAGACACGGTAATCAGCGTCTTCCATTGTAGTACACAAAACATTGCTGATTTATGTCCGATTTTTCTATATATGAAAGGCTTCCGGAATCTGAGAGTATTTGAGAAATATATTGAATTTGTAATACTTCTAAATATTATTATCTATGGAGAATTATATAATGAGTATTCTTCAGTGGAATCGCCATAACATAAAATTCAAGTTTGCATTATACAGTATCTTAAATTGACGGCCTGCTCTTTATGCAACAGTTGATTCCTAAAACAAAATGCATATTTCTGGAAATAATTGTTTATTTAAAAAAAAGAACCTCGCGTTAAAAACTGTGTGGAAGCTAGGAATAAAATCGTTCGGCCTTTATTAAACGTGACTGTCATAACGAAATTAATGGATGTTATTCACCGAATACGGCCGCGTTTCCGCTTCAAACCACTGAAAATTAGACCAATAAGGTAGAGGCTGTTTTTCCGTCCTATTTTAATGAATCGCTCTGACGAGTTGCCTTTGCTTTGTTGACAGTTTATGAAAAGATGCGCACGTTTCATCACTAACCATCACAAATCAGGTTTACGCACTAGCTTTTAAACACGCTCAGGAGAGCACTGCTCATGGTTTAAAAGGGGAAATCGCAGGAGGGCACTTTAATTTTAGATCTGAAACTCTGTAAGTTTGAAGTAAATCATATACCGTGCTGAGCAAAATGCTGAAGCCGTTTAGTAAGTAAGAGACACACAATATGCTGGCATCTGCAGCTTTTCTCTTGTTTGTAATATGGAAGAGATATTATTACATTGGTCAATATTCAACATATACAATTACACGAGTCTTCAATTTGCATTTCACGTTTTAATTTTTTCAAAATAATATTTTTTCCAAAATATTGATATTTACTTGTATTTTATGCCAGTAACATCAAAAACTTCAACAATTTTTATACTGATCGATTAGTTTGATTTCATCCAGTCCTACTTTAAGTCGATTGTATAGCAGGGAGTGCATTGGCCAAATCTGAATGCATCATTATGAGTCTGGAATTGGCAACTGCTGCCCGGCTACGGGCATCATCCGAACTGCAACAGCCTTCAACCTGCAGATTGGTAGTCAAAACATGCCATTAGAATTTGCGCAGATGCAAAAATTAATCCGTAACCAAGAAATCACACCCCTGCATTCTAAACGAGCTAATATAACTGATGCAATCAATAGCAATCTTTGATTCAGGGGGTTAACACCCCCCACCACCATAACCCTGCAGTTGTATCGACTGCCGTGCTCGGCCGGCTGTCTGTCCCCGTGCATTGGGAACTAAGCCTTGGCCTGACTGAGCGCTTGCCCCGCGCCGAGCGCATTGCCTCTGCTCGCACGGTAGCTGGAAGCTTGCTGACCGAGCGCACCGTCTGATCCCAGCTCCTGGTGCACTGTGCCCCTGCTGGTTGCTTGCCACGCGTCGAGGGGGTCTCCGGCAGCACGAACAGTGGAAAGCAACCTCCTCCTTCCCCCACCCCGCTGATTATCGCAACACTCCCGCAAGATTATAGCCGGCGAGAGCCATCCTCCTACAGCTGCTGGTATTGCATCTTTCGCCTTCCTCGCCGTGCACGCAGCCCACAGGCTCCCCAGGCAAGGAAGCCGCTAAATATTTACAATAAAGCTTCTCGCGGTGGCGGGGAGGAGTGGTTTTCCCAGGCTTTTGCACATCTTGCTGTTGCCCTCCCTTCCCCCTTCCAGCAATAAAGCGCCTGGCACGTGCTCCCACCTGATAATGGAGCTCGCATGCCGACAGACGTCAAAGCGCCTCCAGCTGGCAGATCCCTTTTACACTTTGACGGACAGCTCGCCCGGGCGATTGCAACACGTTTATTGGCCGCTCGCCTCGACGCGTTGCAACCAATCGTGGCGCGCCGTCCACCACGAGCAGAAGCGTCGCGCCCCGGGGACGGGCTCGTGTGTGCCGCGCTCTGATTGGTCACAAGTTAGTGTGGGAAAGAAACTTTGAGAAGTTTCACACGAGCCGTTCGCGTGCAATCCCAGATATAAATACGGGAGGCCAGAGCTGATCTGTACACAGTGGCGATCGGAGTTCACATCACTGATAACATAACCAAAGTACTTTATCTGTCCAAAAATAAAATAAAGTTCCCCGGGTGTTGGAACTAAATTCGTAGACCACAAGAAGTGGAAAGAAGACAAGGATTCATTTGAGTCAGTCTGCTAGGATCTTGTACAAGAAAATGCCAGCAGATATAATGGAGAAATCGACTTCGTCCCCCGTGCCTGCAACCCCAGCCAATATAAACGCTACACCAGATAAGCCAAAAACTGCTTCTGAAAATCGGAAGGTAAATTCAGAGTTGTATCTAGTTTCGTAGGAATCAGATTTTACATATAATACGCAGTTATGATCCTGTTAATTAATGAAAGATTATTCTCTTTCCAGTCATCCAAACCAATTATGGAAAAGAGACGCCGGGCTAGAATAAACGAAAGTTTAAGCCAACTTAAGACGCTGATTCTGGATGCGCTGAAGAAAGATGTAAGTACCGCCGTCGGTGCGCGGCGTCAGAAGCAGTGAATTAGTTAATAATCTGTGCATCACCACCTTGTATTGATACTCACTCTTCATCAATGTTTTAGAGTTCGAGACATTCAAAGTTGGAAAAAGCTGATATCCTCGAAATGACAGTGAAGCATCTCCGAAATCTTCAGCGAGCCCAAATGACTGGTGAGTATTTAAACCATGATTAACTTCTGTTTTCCCTGCTTCTGTCTGAGGGCCTGGAAACATTCGGTAATATTTTACAGACTTGGCGAAAGTTAGGTTTTCCCACGGTCAGTTTATTTATAGATTCTAACATGCCTACTTGAACTCACAAGCTCTTGAAAATTACATGGCTTAGTTTAAAATAAATTTCGAAATGTTTACTTATCAACTGTGACAGGCAGGTAAACCCTGAGATAGTTGCATGACTAAACAGCGTTTGGAAAGACGGAAGGCTTATCAAACTCTCGTTATCAATGATCGATGCTTATAAACGTCACATCGAACAAAATGGTTAATTTTTTATTCTTTTCATTTGCTTTTTAGCTGCTTTGAGTACAGATCCGACAGTTCTGGGCAAATACAGAGCCGGCTTCAGCGAATGTATGAACGAAGTGACCCGTTTCTTATCCACCTGCGAAGGGGTTAACACAGAAGTCCGAACCAGACTCCTGAGTCATTTGGCAAATTGCATGTCTCAGATTAATGCCATGAACTACTCCCAACCACCCCCCAGCCCAGCTGTGACCGGCGGATCTCACGCTGCTTTTGGGCAGCCCTTGCATGTCCAGCTGCCTGGATCAGTTGGCAACGGGGGACCCGTGAATGGAGTCAACGTGCCTTGCAAGCTGGGTGCGGCTGACGCAATGCCTGCAGCAGCGGTTGCCGCTGCGACGAAAGTCTACGGCGGGTTCCAGCTTGTGCCGGCCTCAGACGGCCAGTTTGCATTCCTTATCCCCAACACGGCGTTTGGACCGAGCGGACAGCTAACGGCAGGACCTATCATCCCACTGTATGCCAATGCCAACGGAACGGCATTGTCCTCCGCTGTTTCCCCGGCCAACAGGTCTCCCGTTCAACCGTCTGGCATTGCCCCTGCGTCCGGCTTCCCGCTTCCGCTGTCGGCAGCCACTACTGCTGTCAGCCCAGTTAGCGTGGGCGTACCATCAGATTCCTTAAATTCCGTCTGGAGACCCTGGTAACCGGGCCGCCTCATCTCCTATAAGTGACTGGAAACTTCCGAAATAAAGACTTGCTCTTTAAAGTTAACTTTCTTATAGTTTTGTACAGTCATGTCAAAATTATGCACTATATCTGTACATAATTCGAATGTTAATATCAGATTGCATTTGTCTTAGCAAGATGTTCATTTTTCTATGATCTGATGAAATGCCAAAGATAAATTGAATGCTCTTAAAGGTTCCTTCCTTCCAGGAAGATTTATATTTGAAAATAAAAAGAAAACTAACATTTATTCTGTGTTTTTGCCTTTCTATCAGCAGAACGCAGGCGCGAGGGAGGAGGGTATGTCAGGAGGGAAAATAGCATTTTATGTAATTAATGGGATACAGAGGGTCGAGATTATAAACATTTTGTAACTTCAGCAATCTTTGGTATTGGGTGTAATGTGATAATCCAACTCTCGTTTGGCTCCCAAAACATTAGCAACATTTAACAAATTTAGACGTTTTCTCATCTTTTAAACATCAAACACCTCCCTGCCTTTAAAATTTGGCGGGAGATTGGATTTATTGTGGAGGAATGGGAAAAGGAGCCCCTAATTATGCAAGAGCTTTGTGTGTAAACTCTCCGATCAGATGTCAGTAAACCTGCTTTCTGTATCAAGTTTCACCTCTTACAAGCAGCAGCCCGAATAGGCAGCTTTAAACAGTCACGGATCCTGTTGGGAATTTGTTGAGTACCTACCACAAAACTTGTTGTATTTTGTCTGCCAACGCAGGTGGTTAATCGCATACCCAGGTGGTGGGAGCAAGAAGAAACGAGACAAAGAGGGAAAAAATGCGAAGGAGACATTCTAGGATTGAAACTCACAGTTAAAAAAATACCCCAGTTTGATTTGAGTAAAGGTTACAAAAACCAGGCTAATCTCCCAAGTGTTTAATACAGTACTCATGTGGTTTACACAACGATACAGTATATATAAAGTTCGCCGGCAAGTCAACACGATGCTTGATCGTGTTATTCCGGAAAAAAATTAAATCTCACCATTGTGGTAAAAGTGCCAAACTTAATTCAGGTGGGACAAAGAGTAGTCGATCAGAGAAGGGTCGACTATTTTCAAGAGAAGTACATTCCATTGTGTTAACTGTACGCAGGCTTTTCCCGTTGTTGTACCTTTCTGATATGGAATCTTATTACAGAAAGCCCAGATTAAAATGACACAACATCTGATAACAACACACAAACCAGATCTAAATCAAACAAATCCGGGAATGATTATACACACAAGAATAAGATTCAAAAGGGTTTGGGGGGTGACCTTTTTATAAATTTATGAGCAATTAATTGCACATGCAGTCCATGATGCTTCCTCTTGCTGAAGAGCTCGGCAACCCTGAGTTCCCCAAAGTCCTCTCCCCGTAAACAGGCCTTATATTAAGATTACAGTCTCGCAGCTGTTTCATGGGTAATTTTAGACTCAAAAGCATAATTAGGACAGGTCTGGAATAAAATTAATATAGACACTTGTGAATCTGAAAATTACACTAGACACGCACAGAATGTTTTCATTCGCAGGAATATTAGACTCCCACTTTTCACCAGCTTGGTCGACGTTGCAATTATATGGTTAAATTGGACAACACACTTTGGTTGGAAGTTGTTATTAAAGCCAATTAACTTTTCCCACACTTCTTGCACATATGAAGTGTAGCCTTGCTCTCTCAGCGCTAAGTGCTACCATATGGTGCAATCTATTTCTGGTTTTATTGTACTCGGACAGCAGCTTATGATTTAGCTGAACTCGTACCAAGCCCTGGGCTTCACTGCGGCCAAGGTGGTTTGCAGACAGAGCTTCTGGCAGGAAATGAATAGCTCCCAGATGACATCAGAACCCTAAAAGGTCGTGAGAAAGATGCGAACCCTCTGTAGTCGGCATGCTGCCAGTCACTTGGAGAATGTTGGAGAGCGCGTTTCTGACACACGAGTCAGTCCTCGTGAAGAAAAGATTGCTTCTTGGTCCTAATGCCTGTCAGGATTCAACGGGGAGTGTCTCACAGACAACAAACTGGCACGGACTGCAACCCATCTGAATAGCATAATAGTATTCGATCACAATTTTCAAACTGTTCTCTTGTTTTCAAACAGCAGTACAACAAATATTTCACTGATTCAAATATGTATTTTCCCACTTACACTAAATTTACGAATTTTAGGCAACTTAGATAAATCTTTATCACAACGCACCCTCTCACCCCAGTATTCCCTTCTCTCTCTCTCTCTCACACACACACACACACACACACTCTTTCTCTCTCTCTCTCTCTCTCTCTCTCACACATACACACACACACACACACACACACACACACACACACACACACACACACACACACAGAGGCTCTGGGTTGCTAATGGTAACTGGGTAACATGACGCTGCATTGTTTCATGCCGGAGGACAGCTTTGGGCACAAATACTTGCTGATTCACTTCAGGAATATTTGATATAAATTACACTACTGCCTCGCATATAAATACGCACGGAATGTTGGAATGTATCGCGCAAGGGTAGATTAAGCAGACATTATTTTGGCATCGATCACAACCTCACCATTTCCGCATCGCCGATAAATTAAAAAGGCAATGACAAAGAACAGCACATAATTACACTGAAAAGACCAAACCTGTCATGAGACAGTAAATAAATTGTGCAAAAATGTTTTCACAAATTAACAATCTTTGAAATAAATCCAGAAATGCTAAAAATGTTTACTTTGCCCCACTTAAAGACTTCCTTCTTCACTGGCGGTCGAGGACGCTTTTTTCCCCCCATTGCTATTTTATTGGCTCTGAGGCGATCGTTTAGTCCTACCGAGGATCTCCTGATGTTGCTACAGATGGGGCAAGTGTTGTTTTATGGGGAGCGCGAGCACAGAGTTTGTGGTGTTGTGGCCTCCACAACTTCCCGTGAGGGGAATTGCGATGTTCGACCCACTTTCTCTATCTTCAGCAGTCAAGGATTCCCTGTGGCTCGGGAATGATGTTACCTTTTTTTTTGGAAGTGATTTCAAAGAGGTTCTCTCCGTCAACTTGGAAATCTCTTGCCTTGATAGAGCCCGGAGTACATTCCTAGTGACAGACACGCAGGAAATGTGCCCACTCACTGCTGGAAATGTTGGCCTGGGGGAGAGTGTTCGTAGCGGGTTGCGCGTACTGCCATAGATCTGGAGAATTCTGCGGCACTTTTCCGCAGATTGTCCATGTCTCCACACAGGAATCATTGCTGCACGGCAGACCATAATTTACGAATCAGATTGAGATAATGGGTTTAGAACATTCTTTTCTCTAGTCGGCCAAATGTTCGAAGTAAATTTATTATCAAAGTACATATCTGTCACCATATACTACCCGGAGATTCGTTTGCTTGCGGGATTTCACAGTAACTACTAAGAAACACAACAAAAACACGGACGAGCAATGGGCAAAAGACAAAGGATTGTGCAAGCACAGAAAAGAAAAAGAACAAACAAACAAACAATAACTAAATAAACAAACAAATAAATACATATTGAGAACACTATTTGTAGAGTCCTTGAAAGAGAGTGAGTCCATATGTTGTGGTATCAGTTCAGTGAGGGGGTGAGTGAAGTTATCCTCCCTGGTTCAGGAGCCCCGAGGAGTAATAACTGTTCCTGAACCTGGTCCTGCTGCTCTGGAGGTTGTCCTGAGTTTTGTTTATCAGCGACTACTTTCCCCTGCTTCACCCTACCCAATAACGTGGGAAATGATTTACAACTTCAAGAGACTTCCCGTGGGTCTTGTTTGTTAAGAAGAGTGAAAAGGGAGAGGGCAAATGTAAGGTGAGAGCAAATCTTTGTCAAATGGATATGCAGTTTATGGCCCGTCCTCCTGTACACTACAGGAACGATACTTTGCAGCTTTTCCTCCAAGAAACGGCTCATATGCGGAGCATAATTTAAAGGTGATTGGAAGAAAGTGTAGTCAAAGGCAAGCTTTGTTTTACACAGGGAGAGCTGGGTGCGTGGAACGCCTTGCCGGGGTGGTGCTGGAGGCAGTTACCGCAGGGGCATTTAAGACGCTCTGATACAGTATAGGCACGTAGATGATAGGAAAATCGAGGGTTCCATAGGAGGAAAGGGTTAGATTGATCCTAGTGTAGGCACAACATGAAAATGTGGGCTGAAGAGTTTGCACT
Source organism: Mobula birostris (assembly GCF_030028105.1). Classification (NCBI taxonomy): domain Eukaryota; kingdom Metazoa; phylum Chordata; class Chondrichthyes; order Myliobatiformes; family Myliobatidae; genus Mobula; species Mobula birostris. The sequence goes on along the minus strand of NC_092373.1, from coordinate 44,676,450 downwards.
GTGGGGTACTGTTCTATATAATGCATACACTCGTTGTCTGCTTAGTGTAACTACAAACGTTTGTAGATACCCAAGGTTGAGTGATCTTGGTTCTAGAGTTCAGTCAATACGGGCTGGCCAGTTTCCTATTCGCCGTGTATATTAACCACTTCAGCAGGAAGCTTGGTGGAGGCAGTATTGTAGTGAAGAGGACCGAGAGAAAGGTTGATGGCAATTGCACATTTTGCTTGACCCCAGCCACCAGTGGGACTGATCTCTGCTTGACTCATTTATTATGAACACAGCATCATCTGAGAAGTGCAAGACAATGAACACATTTCTGAGGACAGCTAAAATTGGGAATGATGTTTTACATTCCATTTTGTTTGATGGCATCCAAGGCTTTTACGAAATTCACAGCAGTCAGGTACCGAGATTAGTGCAGATTGGTATGTTTCCTTGTAAATTAATTGCTTCAAAAATATCATGTCCATTGTACCTTGGATCAGATTATGACTTTCCAAATGTTCTGCTGTCACCTTCTTAGTAACGGATTCATTTCATACTAGACGTTAAACTAGCCATCCTAGAGTTGTCCACCTTTTGCTTCCAACTCTCTTTGAATAAACAAAATGTCACTTTGGCAGTTATCCAAACCTCAATTATTTACCGAGAAGCTTTTGGGAGGTCACAGGACAGGATGCACTTTCTTGTAACTGAATGTATTTTTCAGATGATATATCAAAACTGTTGTCTCAGGTGGATGCAAAAGATCCCAGGAGCTAGCTTAAAGCAGACCAAATTCTGTTATTTCTCAATCAAAATCCCCTAACTAAATCATCTTATTGCTTTATCTCATTGCTATTCAGTGGACCTTATTTCTGCCTGTCCTACTTTACAACAGTAACCAAAATATAATATAAATTATTGAATATAAGATCATTTCATGGCTTAAATATGTGACAGACTCTATACAATTCCGAGTTTTTTTCTTTCAGTTTCCACTGAAATTGGAACCATTATGTGCATGTCAAGTCATGATGCACTGGTGCTTGATCAGTGATGACTAGGCTTCTGGAAAAGAAAATTGTAACATCTGTAGTCCCAAGCTTGGAGATTTAAATATGAAAATGAGAGTTGTTGTTATTATAGTTATGCTAATAGAAGGCACAATTGTCAAAGTAGTATTATTGCTCTTATGACTGTTCTAGCAGTTATAAAAGAAAATTGATACTTTGCCCTGTGTTAGTTAACTCCAATGCAGACCTTTAAGCAATTTTAATTATTCAATAACAATGAACTTTGGAACCCAGATTTCCAACATGATCCCATTCTCATCCACAAGTTCAAGCAATGCACTTTAGGCTTCTGCTGATAAACATTTGGAGTATGTTTTCCTTTGTAGGGTAGATTTTTCTGTTTTAGCAGCCAGATTACAATGCAAACATAATTGCCCTCTGATCAGGACCATGAAACCATTTAAGGTAGGAACAGCAGTAGTATTAATGGTTGTGGGGGGGGGGGGGATGCACAAATAATTCCCCTCCACCTAGATTCTCTCAATATAAAATATTCTCATAAAATATGCTTCCAGATCCACGTCAGTAAATTGCATTCATGAAGGTTTTGAAGGCTACTTCACTGAAGTTCAACAAGCCGTAGCCCAAAAGAATGAAAGATTTATGGAAAAATATGTATCATTCTTGTAGTTTCCATGAAGTTTTTCTCTCTAGAAATTCAGAAGGAAGGAAACTCTCCATACAGTCCTTAAGCTAAAGCCTGGAAGGTAATTACATTTTCAATTTCTAAATCTGATACGTCATGAAAGATACAGTTCAGGACAATTAAGAAATCCACACACTTTATTAAAAGAAAACAACTTTCATAAGCTTTGGCAATACCTTCAATCCTTGTACAAGTCTTCACATATGCCAATAGCTGTAACATTAACCTAATGTTTCAGGTGAAAAAGCTCTTGCAAATGCTGCACTGGTTTGACAGTAAACTCTGTAAAAGAAACACTTAAACATAATCTAATGTTGGTTTCTGTCTATTTCAATGGGAGAAAAATAGAGTCCTTTAGGTTAGCAAAGTCAAATATTGGATGCTTAAGTGTAGTTTAACAGTGAATGGGAAATCAAATTACTACGTATTTAACTCCTGCAATTAACAATTCATATCTGCATCTGGTTTGAGACTGTAATTGTGTTATTATTAACACTTTCACTGATGCAAAATAAACTAATGCAGAAGTGGTTCTACTACTCAAGAGTCTGACCTGATCTGATTACTCAATATACTAAAGCCAA